>NC_091192.1:23516992-23621992 GCF_040958095.1 Procambarus clarkii | reverse complement strand
GTCCAGATTTCAGAAAGTGATAGAAGGGTCACATTTACTCTACTTTAATATTGATAATTAAGTTAATTTATATAAGATGTTTTTATGATGGTAAAGTCCAAAGACTAATGTATTTAAGAACAATTCCCAGCAGAATAGCTGGTGAATTATAATAGTATGTGGTGATGATATCCCGTTTTCTATAGACGGTAATTCCACTACAAGTTACGTTTTCTATGGGTAACTTGTTGGTAATACAGCTATTATCTGTATGATATTAAATGGTGTCGGATTTTCCGACATAATTCCCCAGGGGGCTGCTCACGGGTCGAAGTCCTATTTAGAACAGACGAACACCGATACTCCTCCTTCGGATTATTAGATTAATTTGATGTTAGTAGTTAGTAATCACACATTTGTGTGTCTGTTCGTACAGGACGGATGTCCCGTACTAGAGTTGCAGGGGTTAGAAGTCTAATGCGATTTCATTTCCCTGTCAACTCTTGAAAGGCTAATATTCAAGCCTTATTACATATTATTTAACCCAGAAGACTGGATGTGATCAAGTACTACAGTCAAGTATGATTCAGGGACTGCAGTGAGATCAGTGACATTAGATATAACTTGAAGTTTGTTCAAGTAACTGGTCACTGATATATAAACACTGAGGCCCATGGAATACATCTTGATTAAATAATAAATGTATCAAATCAGTCATCAGATTTATTGGGGTTTAATTTAGTTAATTGATTCAGAAGATTGAATAGCTCATCATTAAAGTAAAGTATGGTTCTGAGACTGCAGTGGGTTCAGTGACATTGGTCGCAGTGACTTGTAGCTGTTTTAGGCTACTGTTCACTGATTTGCCACTGAGGCCTCATGAACTCATCTTCAGCTTTAAATGATGATACTAACATCAACCTCTGTTACTATAGTCAGCTGTCATCTCCTTAGTATAATGCTACTGGAGAAATATAATCAGCTGACAAATTTAGATTTCTATTGGTATTGTTTATCTGCAGGCATAGGTCTCCTCAGGCTTGATACTGGGCCTGAGAGTAATTTACCTCCTGCAGAGTTTAACATGGTTATACCCTGATATTTAGTAGGGCTACCGATGAATCGATGGCAATAGTCTGTCCCAACAAGGAGACCGAAGTCAGTGAGGTGATCAGACTTAATATTATCTGCCAATTTTATTCCTCTATTTCTCAGGAATTTGGCTGTTGCTCTCAGACCTTGAACTTGTAGGTCTACTGGTATTTTGTCCACCACAATGGCTTGTACTCGACAGACGTACCTGCCTAAACGTACTGATGGTTGTACCACCTGGTAGACTTGAGGTCCTGCATCTGTTACAAACCCTGAGATGTTGAATGACATCTGGGCTACAGGCCTTAATTGTAGTTCTTCTGCCAACTTTTTGGTGATATATGTTCTCTGGGATCCTTGGTCAAACAACCCACGGGTATGGACCTTGGCCCTCTTATTCAGGATGGTAATTTGGGCAGTAGGCAAAGTCGTATTACCTTTAGACTTTGCTGATTGGACACTCTTTGTTTGTTGCACCTTGCAGTACTGTACTGTGGTGGGAATGCTATCTTCCACCTTGGGGTTTGGAGACGTTGTTTTGGTGTCTCTGCACAATGCTGCATGGTGCTGACCTTTGTTACACCTATTACAGGTGTGCAATTGGGTATCACAGTCCTTGATGTTATGTTTCCTGAGGCACCTCGTGCAATGTTGCAAATCCTTGAGTCGCTCAACACGGGCGTCACTATCAAGAAAATTAGGGCAGTGGTACACTGAATGTTTCTCATTGCAGAACAAACATGTTCCATAGCTTCCAGTACCCTTTGGTGTCACGTTCTTGGGTGACACAGTAACTATAGGCTTGGAGGGTCCCACTGCATATACGCCCACACTGCCACTGTTCCACTTTGGTGTTGAATTATATTGTCTAGATTGATTTGGAGTACCTTTGGTACTCTGTGGTTTACTATTATTGGTTTCTGAGGGTTTACTTGGTGGTTTTAATTTGTCATGTGTTCGTAATTGATGAACTACTGACTTTAAACCTTCAGATATTTCATTCATGGATAAGATGCTTTTATTGTAATGAGCACTCATTTGTCTCAATATGTCCCTAGGTATTTTCTCCTGGACAATTATTTTCAAGACCCACTCAGCCCCGTTTGTATCTGCTGTCAGGCTGAGGGCATTGATCAATGATTCTACCTCCAGCTTGAAGACTTGGAGTGAATCAGCTGAAGCCTCCGGTGGGGATAAATGCAACAGCTCATGAACTAAATGTGATGTTCTTACTTCTGGATCAGCATAATTATCCTTGAGGAGTTTTACTGCCAGATCATAGCCGTCATTAGTTAATCTCAGATGGGATACTACTGTTTTAGCCTCACCTGATAATTGGCCTTGCAAATAAGAGAATTTACTACTCTTTGGTAAAGATTGTTTTGAGTCTACAAGGTCAACGAATTTGTTCCAAAATTCGTCCCAATCTTCCTCATCTTTTCCTGAGAAAGTGGGTAAATTAATTGGAGGGAGTCGAGCTTCTGCTTGACTCGTATTAGATGCAACTGTTGTTGTTGTTGCTGTTGCCTTGTTCTGGGCAATTAATTTGACATAAGGCTGTAACGTGGCCTGAGTGTGATCTTCATAATTCGCAAGATCAACCATAATGTCGTCTATTTCTGTTTCTGATAAATTGGTATTGGCAAGTTCAGCCACATATGTTGCTATTTGACATTTGATTTGCTCAAATTTACCTGCAGCTGCTTGATAATAGCTTTCCAGGTCAGCATAATCAACTGTTGATTGTTGTGACAAATCTTCACATTTCTTGATCTGTCTTGTTAAGTGGCCTTTAAGACCTGCAAGGGTTCTTTTCATTCTCCCTGCATTATCCATACTGGCTCGTTGGTGAAGCCTTGTGGGACTTGTACTTGGGCTGCTCATAATACTGAACAAACACTAATGGTAGCCTAGGGTAAATTCTGTGGTCACTAGGCAATAATCCTACCTCTACTAGAGGTTAGCACTTAAAATTAATACACATTATATATATACAATCATACACACTAATGATTTGAGTGATAAACCAGTGTCACTGGAAGTACCTTTAGGTTAGCTCTTCTATATCACCCTAGGATGGTAGAGACACTAATTAATCACTCAAAGGTGTAATGATCATAAGTAAATTATTATATATGCACAACTCAACTCGAGTTGATAAAAATTACACCCAAAATAGGGTCTGGACCATTCATTAATGGTGTTGGTTGATCAATATAGTACAACTGACTATTGTAATAATGGGACTAGGATGAACAATAATAGTTCAACTAGTCAATGGTTAATATCCTACCCTGTTGTGGGTTGGCAATTAGTAAATATTATACTGTGATCACTAGTGCAATATATATTAAATAATTCTCTATTTTGGAGAAATAATATACACAATTATTGATAATAGCCTCTTAATTAGCCTCTATGAAACTTCTAATATTATCTAGAAGTATTAAATATTATTAGTGACCTCGCGAAATAAACTCCACAAAATTCGTAGAATCACGCAACACCACAGCCACTACATTTGGCTGGCTTCAATATTAGCGCTGTCATTTCACGAAATAACACGCCACCAAATATCTGTGGGTGTGCATGAAACCGCTGACGAAGCTGAACTGGGCTGAGGGAGGCTCCTGAGCTCCCACGAGGCAACGCCGCTGTCTTGACTGGCTTTGTTTAAATAACACTGCACTAGTATATTTAATGAATCCACTGGTTTGGTTAACTGGTTCATCCGGTACTAAGATGACCAAATGTGGGTTCAAAGGATCAAATAATCCGTCATCCGGTTCGAAGATGACCAATTAATGTGGGAACCGACCTGTGAGATTTATATTTATTTAATTTATATGAATTTATATTTACGTTAATTTGTATACTTCGATAGCAATTTGTATAATGATAAGTGGACTGTATTTCTGCAATAATCTCATAATCTCACAAATCGATCCTCTACACATTAGGGGGGGGGGGGTTATTAAATTAATATATATATGCAGCCAATCAAACTACAGAAATAACTACATACATTAAAGAGGTTCCTTATCTTATAGTACAGCAGGTTAGTCCACCAGGTATAACTAGGGTGTAGACACCAAATTATCCTCTTTGAGGTAGCTTCCATATCACCCAGTAACTGGTGCACAAATCTTGCATCCTCGTCTTGACCTGTCAAAAGTGCGCTAGCTGTGAAGCCAGATACCTATATATGACAAGTATATCAGAGAAAACAGTACATGGAACATGAAGACCTGGCTTAATTACCTTTAGTATGAGGCGATTTCGCGTTCTAACCGGGTCACCCTATATAATGACATTAATGGCCACTAATGATAGATAATGGGTTTCGGAAAGAACACTTAACTTGATTTGTTGACAGCGTGTTGACAGATGGTACACCTTTGGTATCCATAACACTACGTCCAAGTAAAATTAACAGGAGCCGAATTTGCTCCCGTGTGAGCCTCTGGTCTCAATATAAACAAAACAATGGCTGCCCTCCTTCCTCACTCACGCCTGGCCTACTTTGTCCAGATTTCAGAAAGTGATAGAAGGGTCACATTTACTCTACTTTAATATTGATAATTAAGTTAATTTATATAAGATGTTTTTATGATGGTAAAGTCCAAAGACTAATGTATTTAAGAACAATTCCCAGCAGAATAGCTGGTGAATTATAATAGTATGTGGTGATGATATCCCGTTTTCTATAGACGGTAATTCCACTACAAGTTACGTTTTCTATGGGTAACTTGTTGGTAATACAGCTATTATCTGTATGATATTAAATGGTGTCGGATTTTCCGACAACTACTCTGACACTGAAAAAATTCTTTCTAACGTCTCTGTGGCTCATCTGGGTACTAAGTTTCCACCTGTGTCCCCTTGTTCGTGTCCCACCCGTGCTGCGTGTGTGTGTGTGTGTGTGTGTGTGTGTGTGTGTGTGTGTGTGTGTGTGTGTGTGTGTGTGTGTGTGTGTGTGTGTGTGTGTGTGTGTGCGTGCGTGTGTGTGTGTGTGTGTGTGTGTGTGTGTGTGTGTGTGTGTGTGTGTGTGTGTGTGTGTGTGTGTGTGTAGAGTGGAGCTGCGACACCAACGCTGCCTCGCCACAGCCCAGGCTAAAGCTGCCTTGGTCGTTGGATTTGTTCCCTCAGTGATATATATTTCACACAATCTCCTCGACCTCTACCCAACCTCTCTCCCATCTCTCCCTACCCTCTCATATCTCTCCCATCTCTTGCTACCCTCTCACCTTCCTCCCTGGACCCTTCCACCCCTGTCTGCCCTTCCCACTAGCCCCTATGACCTGTCCCACTATTTCCACCCCTATTCTTCCCTCTGACGTTTCTACCTGCCATCTCTCTCTCACTCTCTTCTCTCAACAGCCCTCTCGCACGCTTCTAAGTACTCTCACAGTTCTCTCCCAGCTCTCACACCTCTCTTCCCGCTCTCACTCTTCTCTCTCCGCCTCCACACCACTCTCTGTCCTGTAGTTGCGCACAGAAAAGATACCGCTCACATGCAGATGAAGAGTCACAATAACGTGGCTGGAAAAATGTTGGCCAGACCACACACTAAAAATTGAAGAGACGACGACGTTTCGGTCCGTCCTGGACCATTCTCAAGTCGATTATCTCACACTGTCTTCACCAGCAACCACCCCACACACACACACACACACACACACACACACCCACACACACATACACACACACACACACAGACACACACACACACACACACACACACACACACACACACACACACACACACACACACACACACACACACACACACACACACACACACACACACCCACACACACACCCACACGTCTCCGAGGGGGGACACTGGAGGGCGCAGAGTGACGGCCGTAATTAGACATCTTATCCAGTGCTGAAGGAGCGGGAAAATATGTTTCCAGGATTTCTTAGATTAATCCTTCCTTCTCTCCCAGACTCTCCGGGAGTAATCCCTGTGTGTGTGTGTGTGTGTGTGTGTGTGTGTGTGTGTGTGTGTGTGTGTGTGTGTGTGTGTGTGTGTGTGTGTGTGTGTGTGTGTGTGAGAGAGAGAGAGCACACCCCCATCCCCAGCTCGGGGCCACATTCCCCCTGGGGACACTCCCCATGACAGTGAAAATCCCCATAAAGCTACCACAGTGCATTATGTAGTTAGTGTTTAGTGGAGGGTAAAGGTGATAGGCTGGCTGGTGGGCGGGCAGAGACACTGACTCACAGGTGGCATGACGAGAAGAGATATTGACAGTGACGCTGATACACTGTGACACTGGCATGCACAGTGACGTTGACAAGCAAGTTAAGCAAGCGCTCAACCTATCCTCAAGCCAAGGTCGTTAGAGCGGCGGCCGTCCCTCGAGAAGCAGTCATCTATGCTAACACACTGTGTGCTAAAAATAAGGATGTTTTCAAATATAAATTAATAAAAATTATACAATGAAATTCGAGGTATAGGTAGGCTTAGGTTAGGTTAGGCTTAGGTTAGGTTAGATGTTTAGGTTATGTTGGCGATTATTTATATATGTAGTACGTGGGTGCAACCCGTCCTCGACTCAAGTCCATTCCATCCAGCAGTCGACCCCACAGACGCATTCATAAATTTTAACATGCTGTTCATTCAAAACAGGAATTTTCTTAAATACATATTAATATTATTATATATTAGTATATTGTGCATATATAGGCATAGGATAGGTTAGGTGTCTAGGTTCTGTTGGCGATTACTTCTATTTGTAGTACGTGGGTGAAGCATATATAATGTTGTGGTTCGAACAAAATTCACCAGCGAAGCACTTGTTCCGGAAGTGTTCGGACGTCAGCAGTTGTGAGTCGTGTGTAATTCATAATTCGTTTTTCATTCATAAACAGGGGGTTTGGCGGGTGCATGGAATGGACTTTGGGTCTTTGTTTGGAGAACGGGCTGCTTTGTATGCGAGGACGGGCTGCCTCATAAACAAAGACCCAAAGTTCATTCCATCCACCCGCCAAACACCCTGTTTATGTATGCAAAAACGGTTTACACACAACTCACAACTGCTGACGTCCGAACACTTCCAGAACAAGTGCTTCGCTGGTGAATTTTGTTCGAACCACAACGCTATAAATGCTTCATCCACGTACTACAAATACAAATAATCGCCAACAGAACCTAAACACCTAACCTATCCTATGACTATATATGCACAATATGCTAATATATTATAATATTAATTTATACTTGAGAAAATTCCCGTTTTGAATGAACAGCATGTTAAAATTTATGAATGCGTCTGTGGGGTCGACCGCTGGATGTAATGGACTTGAGTCGAGGACGGGATGATATGTTGGTAGTACCACGCACGTACTACAAATATAAATAACCGCCAACAGAACATAAACACCTAACCTAAAATAACCTATGCCTATATATGCACAATATGGTAGTATAAAATAATATTCATTTATATTTCAGAAAAGTTCTGTTATGAATGAACAGAATGTTAAAATTGATGAATGTGTCTTTGGGGTCGACCCCTGGATGGGCAACCTGCTCTCGCACAGGACAGCACATATATGACTTAATGCTTATAGTCACTATTTCGCTTATAAATAAGTGTAACATATTCCAGGCCATATTTTTTTTCAAGGCACTAACTTTTTCTCTCAGAGTTTTATTAAACAATAGAGATTAGATACAAAATTTGACAATATCCTGAGTTACTTTACAATTTATTTAAATATTTTAGTTTTGTTTTATTATTTTTATAAAACTGTTGCAGAGAATAACTGAGAGACAGAGAGTGACTGAGAGTCAGAGAGTGACTCAGAGTCAGAGAGTGACTCAGAGACAGAGAGTGACTGAGAGACAGAGAGTGACTGAGTGACAGAGTGACTGAGAGACAGAGAGTGACTGAGACAGAGAGTGACTGAGAAACAGAGAGTGACTGAGTGACAGAGAGTGACTGAGAGACAGAGAGTGACTGAGAGACAGAGAGTGACTGAGAGACAGAGAGTGACTGAGAGACAGAGAGTGGCTGAGAGTCAGAGAGTGACTCAGTCAGAGAGTGACTCAGAGTCAGAGAGTGACTGAGAGACAGAGAGTGACTGAGAAACAGAGAGTGACTGAGTGACAGAGTGACTGAGAGACAGAGAGTGACTGAGACAGAGAGTGACTGAGAAACAGAGAGTGACTGAGTGACAGAGTGACTGAGAGACAGAGAGTGACTGAGAGACAGAGTGTGACTGAGACAGAGAGTGACTGAGAAACAGAGAGTGACTGAGAGACAGAGAGTGACTGAGTGACAGAGAGTGACTGAGAGACAGAGAGTGACTGAGTGACAGAGAGTGACTGAGAGACAGAGAGTGACTGAGACAGAGAGTGACTGAGAAACAGAGAGTGACTGAGTGACAGAGAGTGACTGAGTGACAGAGAGTGACTGAGAGACAGAGAGTGACTGAGAGACAGAGAGTGACTGAGACAGAGAGTGACTGAGAAACAGAGAGTGACTGAGTGACAGAGAGTGACTGAGAGTGACTGAGAGACAGAGAGTGACTGAGACAGAGAGTGACTGAGAGAGAGGGGGCAGGGGGGGGGAGAGAAGGGGGGGTGGGGGAGGGGGGGCAGATAATTAGAAGGGAGGTAACTGGGTGTTGTGTGAGAGTGTGAGAGACTAAAAAAAAATGAGTGTTTTAGTAAGGAAATAATTAGTTATTGATTTTATGAACGTAGAATATTGTAATTTTCCTTTCACCGTCCTTCCTGGAGCGGTGAGTGGTGAGGGAGTAACCCTCACAGTACTCCCAAACCCCTCACAGTACTCCCAACCCCCTCACAGTACTCCCAACCCCCTCACAGTACTCTCAACACCACTCCGCAGTATGATGTATACTTTACCTAAGCCCCCCCCCAAAAAATACCTTTCGTACGGGAGAATGGAAGCGGCTCGCGAAATGGACATAATGTCCACGTTTTCCGTTCGTGGGTTCTCTGGTAGGTTAGGATCAGGCATTTTTAGTACGACGGCTTCTTGACGTTGGGAACGCTCACCAGAACGGGCTGGAGAGAGGGGGGGGTGTAGGGAGGGGTTTGTAGGGAGGGGGTGTAGGGAGGGTGGTGTTTGGAGGGGGTGTCGGGAGGGGGTGTAGGGAGGGGGTGTAGGGAGGGGGGCGAGGGGGTAAATGATAAAAAAGTAGACCCAAAACTTCCTGCGTCATTCGTAACGTACTAAACAATAATAATTTAAACAATAAACAACATGTAGCCTCGTGCTTGAAGAGTCTCCACTACAGTGGGACGGTGAGGCTGCAGGAGCCATGTTAATCTGTGTCTGGAGGGTCGAGCGCTAGCTCTTCGACCCCCACCTTATCGCCTGTAAGTAGCCTTAATACAATGCCTCCGGCCCACTTAATTCCTTACATTTGCCCACTACTTTTAAGAAATGCTTCTACAGTCTTATAGTTCACCTGTGTTTCTGGCTCCAATGTATAACCTCTCGTTTGCTTTTAGGCTTGTTAACCATTCCTTCTTATCCACTTTGTCAATACCCTTTAATATTTTATACGTCGCGATCATAACTCCTCCTTTGTATCTCTTATCTGAAGATTTTTTCCCTCGTAATATGATCCATTCATTTCTGGTATGCGTTCAGGGGCCGCATTCCCCTAGTTGTCTCATACATGTTCATACTTGTCTCATACAGGTATTGTACGGAGCCCTGAATACTTAATTCTTCATATACCTCGCTCGCTACCGCACTCTCATTACCTTACATTTACATGGGTTGAAGTCACGAAGCCATCTTTCGGACCATTCCATCTGCTTGGTCAGGTTCTCCTGTCGCATTCTGCAGTCGTCGCCGTTCATGTACTTCTAGGGACGAGCTCGGCTCCTGGCCCCCACCTTCTGAACTTTGTCAGTTTAATCATGAGTGAATTTACATCACTTTAATTTACTGTTAGCATAAGATATCTCAAATATCTTACCTGGAAAAGATATCTCCACAACATTCTATACATTATTTGACAACACATGCATATTTAACATTTCGTTTTATGAGCTATATCTTAGAAAAAAATAAATCTGACTGTCCTTAGAAGAGACCAGACGCTTGGGGCAAGCCTCATCCAACTTTTTAAGATAACACATGAGGAATATGGGAGTGTCATAGGGCAATTGGGTCGGCACCGGTGCCACCCTTAAAGAAATAGCATCATCTTTAGCGACCCACTGCGATTTTCTTGGGATATGAAATCGGAAATTTGCTTAACGTGGAGTTCGGGGACTTTTTTTTAGTGCTTCGTAACATACATTTTTTCTGGCATAGGGGAGAGGGAGCGAGAGAGGTTGAGAGGGGAAAGAGGGGCAGTGGGAGGATGTTGGAGAGAGGGGGTGGAGATGGGAGAGAGATGGGAGAGAGGGGTGGAGATGGGAGAGAGGGGTGGAGATGGGAGAGAGGGGTGGAGATGGGAGAGAGGGGTAGAGATGGGAGAGACGTAGCGTAACTTTAGGCCTCTTGAACGTGTACCAATTGAGCGAGTGCTACAGATGGTGTTGTGTTAGTGTGTTCGTCCCCCCTGTGGTCACATACACTACCACAACCAGAGGCCAGCTTCCCTGGAAAGTGTTGTGCCACTTACCTCTTCCTTCTCCCATTCCTATCCTCATTACCTTGCATTTGTCAGGGTTGAAGTCAAGGAAGCAACACAGACACCATGGCGCCAAACACCCCAACCGTCAACGCTGACATAGAATAATTCTAGTGAAATATGTCGGTATAGTTAAACATTAGAATATCCCATATATGTAGAGTGTGGTGATTGGTAAACTACCCCCTTTCTAAGGCCTCCTCCGAACAGACAGAACGTTTTAATACTAAATGTAATAAGAACATTCCGTACTTTCTGCATAGTACATAAACACAATTACCTCCCCATATATTTTCCTTATTTTCTGTTAACACACTCAAAATTTTTGCATATAGAGTTTGTGATAAATTCAATTTTACACAATTTTTATATATAAAAAATTTCTTTTTCAGTTTTATTAAACAATAGAGATTTTATACAAAATTTGAAAATATCCTGAGTTACTTTAAAATTTATTGTAAGAGTTTAGTTTTGTTTTATAAAATTGTAATATCAATATAGCTATAAGTTAAATACTAATTGTAATTAAGTCGCAATAAGTGCTATTTACGTGCTTATCCTCCTACATTCCCAGGGTTAGGTTAGGTTAGGTCGTGGTTTTCTATACAGCTTTTCAGGTAAACTCTAATATTCACAATATTTTGGTTCGATGCTGGTGATTAAGTGTAAAAATGAACTATGCCGATAGTCAGGATTGTACTTATTACATTTAGTATTAAAACGTACTGTCTATTCGGAGGATGGGCTGACACGAGAGCTGTAATTGGTGACGAGTGAGACTCTGAGGTAAATTGGTCTTGAGGTTCGACCAGAGATCAGTGCATGATGAGGACCACGACCGCTTCTGGCCACTGTGACTTGTGAAAATTATTATTAACATCTTTTTATGGCAAAGTTAATATACAATTTTGTCAAATTGAGGAGATTCAATTATGTTATATTGCAGTGATGATGTTGCTTATATTCACTGTCACACAGGACGGAAGATTATACACAAAACTATAAGTCTAAACTGTAGATTTGAACACCCAAATACTTCACAAAGTTACAATCTACTCCACTAGATATTACACATGTTTTAATTTACGATTTTAATTCGACTTCCTATTGTTCACTACCACACAGGACAGATATGGATTCATAAGAGATGCAGCTACAACTAAATTAATGTGGCCAAGCAAACTTATGATAAATGGTTAGTATGTCTTCCAAATGATCAAACTCAATAAAATAGTTATAGTTGTTTGCAGAAAAGGCTAGTAGGAGACATGACATATTTTGCAGTTTCACATTTAATAATATAATGTTGAAGAGAATGCCTTAACGTGTCGTCACTGAGTTTTTCAAGCTGAATATTCTGGGAGGAACTCGGCCTCAGTGACTTGCCAGAGGTACCTATAGCCGAGGAGATCTGACATCATCGCACTGTCTGCTGCGACAACTATACTTATCGTATAAATACTTATTTCTACATAAGTTGTCAGAGTTTGTGTGATGCTGCAGCTTTTAGCTCTCTTGGGGTTTTATTAAATCTATAGAATCTGAAGTAATCATTTGAATTTCGTAAAGTTTTTTAATAATTGCGTTAGATAGCCTAGCGTCACAGTTTGTGTTTGCTTTACTTTAAGCCTCATTGACCAATCGATGGATGGAATCAACACGAATTTTATACAAAATTATTCTCTACAGTAACAAAAAATCACATTTCACTGAATATTACATGCTACCTCAGTCATTAATAGTGACGTGTTACATAAAGACTGAACAGTACTATTAGTCACACATACGCAACAAAATCCCTTCATCCCATTCATTTTAAAGTGGCAGAGTGGCTGGGTGAACAACACCCAAGAGGCCTGTCTGTGTTGTGCTTGACTACAGTCGCTTAATAGTTGCTTCCTAGCCATGATGACTTCATTTAGTCTATATATGGCACATGTAGAGTTATTTACAATGGATCTCACTTGTATCTGGTTAACGGTTGTCTTGTGTGGACACTGACTGGACGCGCTGGTGCGTCTTGTGCTGCTGTCATTCCGCATGGTTGATGCGTCTGATTCTGTCTCTGTCTGTCTGTCTGTCTGTCTGTCTGTCTGTCTGTCTGTCTGTCTGTCTGTCTGTCTGTCTGTCTGTCTGTCTGTCTGTCTGTCTGTCTGTCTCTCTCTCTCTCTCTCTCTCTCTCTCTCTCTCTCTCTCTCTCTCTCTCTCTCTCTCTCTCTCTCTCTCTCTCTCTCTCGCTGATATTTGTTTTGCTAGTTTTTTGTTTGTATTAAAGCTTCCGTAGCGACATGAAAGGGCTCGAACACCGCACCCCTCCCCACTCCCCATCCCATCCCCTCGCCCCACCCCATCCACCCCCATCATGTAGCTGGTTCTGCCTCGCCATCACCTTTAAAGTTGTGTATCCAGGTGCGCACCGGTGATCTATGTGTTCTTTGTTGCCTTTGACCCCTCGCCCCTCACCACGTCCCCCCCCATACCTCGCCCCTCACCACGTCACCCCCCATACCTCGCCCCTCACCACGTCCCCCCCACACCTCGCCCCTCACCACGTCCCCCCCCCATACCTAGCCCCTCACCACGTCCCCCCCCCATACCCCGCCCCTCACCACGTCCCCCCCATACCACGTCACACCCACCCCCCCACCCCCTCACACCTTCCCCATCTCCTGACCCTGCGAGGGGACTATATCCCTGGAGACCATCAGTCGTGTCAAACACATCAATACATGCAGTCAGTGGCCGAAGCTAATTACCTGCATTAAACTGTTGTCATTAAATGACCCATACACATTATTTTACAGTCACTTGAGCAAGACTGGTATAACTATTTCATAAATATCATTGTAAACCATCTATTGACTTGCTTTCTCTTTCAGAGTGATCACTGATTCATACTCAAGAAGTCCCTTTTCATATAAAAAAGTAAGTACTCAATTTTTGTTAATTGATAATTCAAGACGAGCTGCATGCTTTGCAATTGAATAATGCAACGTTTTGCATTACAACTTATATTACCTGGATTCTGCTCTCATTTGAGGGCCAGATATTTTTGGCAGGTGATCCAGAGCACTAGAAATGGATCACCACACACGTCAATATAGAGGAGTAATTGTCTCTTGAGAACATCCCGAGGCTCCTGCGTCACTATAGGTGGCTCAAGGTGAACAGTTGAGCCACAGACGAGCTCTGTGGCCTTGTCTGAGCCACAGACGAGCTCCGTGGCCTTGTCTGAGCCACAGACAAACTCTGTGGCCTTGTCTGAGCCACAGACGAGCTCCGTGGCCTTGTCTGAGCCACAGACGAGCTCCGTGGCCTTGTCTGAGCCACAGACGAGCTCCGTGGCCTTGTCTGAGCCACAGACGAGCTCCGTGGCCTTGTCTGAGCCACAGACGAGCTCCGTGGCCTTGTCTGAGCCACAGATAAACTCTGTGGCCTTGTCTGAGCCACAGATAAACTCTGTGGCACCTGGTGATAATCTCTACACAATGCATCCTTGGGGGGGGGGGGCAGGGGAGAGCAGATACTCTGAGCTGGTGTTTTATTGTTTATTTTCTCTTATGTGTGTTAGTTCAACCACTTGGGCTGGACGGTAGAGCGTCGGTCTCCCTTTATGCAGGACGGTGTTCAATCCCCCGACCGTCCAAGTGGTTGGGCACCATTCCTTTCCCGCCCCTACCCCGTCCCATCCCAAATCCTTATCCTGACCCCTTCCAAGTGCTATATAGTCGTAATGGCTTGGTGCTTTCCCCTTGACACTTCTTGTGTGTGTTAGTGTGTATATAAGTACTGTATATGTGTAATATATACTAGATGGGGGACCCGGTGATGACAGGGCCCTCCCATACAGGTCTGCTCCCACACACAGTCTCCCCCACTACACCCTTCCTATCTTCTCCAACATACACCATTCCTGTCTCCCCCCCCCTTACACACATACTCCCCGTCTTCCCCTACACCCACAGCTACACACACACACACACATACACACACACACACACACACACACACACACACACACACACACACACACACAAACACACACACACACACACACACACACACCGTCTCCATCTCTGCCCACACACATGCTCCCGATCTTCCCCAAACCCGTGACCTCCCCACCAACACACTCTCCCCACATCACTATAAACATTTTCACTATACACGCTCTTCGTCACTATCAAAATCTACACACACACCCTCCCCGTGTCTTCCATATACACCTACCCAGTCTCCTCCCACATACACCCCTCCCCTCCGACACCCCGCCCCCCCCCCCCCCAACCATTACGTTTCAGGATAACACGTGGCTGAACTGTTATATAAGCTGGTGGGGGTGGGGGGAAGGGGGCGACTCCCCCCCCTCTGCCTCCCATTTTAAACTGATTGGATCTTTTTACTACTCTCAGGAATTCCTTATGATGTCTCAGCTGGGGCGTTTGGTTTTATATATATATTTTTGTTTACATATTTTCAGCTGGTCATAATACCACACAAAACATAAACACAACTTTTCTAAACGACGTTGTTGCAATGTTGCCTCAATGTTAAAATAGTAAAGATTACGTTGTGTTGTGCAATTGCACGTAGAGAGAGGGAGAGAGCCTGTGAGACCCGAGTCTGCCTCCGGCCCTGGGTCTCTATAGGTCTGTCTACAAAAGAGAATGTCTGTATGTCTGTCTGTCCTTCTGTCCAATGTTTTAAGTCAGACACATAGTGAGGGGGTAATCTTATGGAGTCTTAGGTTATGGTTGGGGTCGGCCCCAGTGTTACCCTTGAAGGAATATAAAACCCTCTGCCAAACCCTCACCAAGTCGGTAGATATGAAATATGCAACCTAAAGTCCGTAGACTTTGCCATTTAGTTTATTCAGATAAGGATATGCAAAACTAGTTTTCTGATGACAGATTTTGCGTTCTGAGCGCAACTTTTTGATGACAGCGATATAGATAGTGCGTAGTGAAGATTGTTTAGTGGTAACGGGATACTGGGGAGAGGATCTTCACTCCTTCTGAAGATGTATTAATATTCGAAAGTACTTAAGGAAATTCCTGTTTCAATTTTCCTCCGTGGTCTGACACTGTCATATATATATATGTATATATATATATATATATATATATATATATATATATATATATATATATATATATATATATATATATCTTGAGGTTATCTTGAGATGATTTCGGAGCTTTAGTGTCCCCGCGGCCCGGTCCTCGACCAGGCCTCCACCCCCAGGAAGCAGCCCGTGACAGCTGACTAACTCCCAGGTACCTATTTACTGCTAGGTAACAGGGGCATTCAGGGTGAAAGAAACTTTGCCCATTTGTTTCTGCCTCGTGCGGGAATCGAACCCGCGCCACAGAATTACGAGTCCTGCGCGCTATCCACCAGGCTACGAGGCCACTCAATATATATAGGCCACTATATATATATATGTCGTACCTAGTAGCCAGAACGCACTTCTCAGCCTACTATGCAAGGCCCGATTTGCCTAGTAAGCCAAGTTTTCATGAATTAATTGTTTTTCGACTACCTAACCTACCTAACCTACCTAACCTAACCTAACCTAACTTTTTCGGCTACCTAACCTAACCTAACCTAACCTAACCTAACCTAACCTAACCTAACCTAACCTAACCTAACCTAACCTAACCTAACCTAACCTAACCTTGAACCAGCGACCATCAGACCACTAACCCGTAGCACTAACCGCCAAGCTACTGAACACCCACAATAAGGGAGAACCCCCAAAGATACTCAACTGGTAGCCAACTGAAACTTTAGGCCTCTCCTGGGGTGGCCATTATGGTTTATGAATGATACAGCAACTGAGTCATCACTTTAATGTGATACAAGTGTCATTCTCTTAAACCCCAACGAAGACGTTCATTACTAACATCCGACACTGCAAATCTGAAACAATTACAGCGTCGTTTGACCCACTGTAGGGGAGAGAGAGGGGAGAAAGGGTCACTGCAAATTGCCTTACCTTGGGGTTACCTTGAGGTGCTTCCGGGGCTTAGCGTCCCCGCGGCCCGGTCGTCGACCAGGCCTCCTGGTTGCTGGACTGATCAATTCCTTGCTTAGACTCTCGGAATGGGACGAGGTCACCACCCGCCCAGCGTAGGTCACCACCCGCCCAGCGTAGGTCACCACCCGCCCAGCGTAGGTCACCACCCGCCCAGCGTAGGTCACCACCCGCCCAGCGTAGGTCACCACACTGCCAGCGTAAGTCAACACACTGCCAGCGTAAGTCAACACACTGCCAGCGTAGGTCAACACAGGGTCAGTGTTGGTCAACATCCCAGTGGGCACATTTGGGTAAACGATGTTGATTCGCCGTTATTGGAGCAAGTTATCCTCACAGGGGTACACAGCAACACACAGGAGCGTGTGTAGGGTTACTCAGGTGAGCAGCGGGTTGCGTGGGAGGAACACGTGTTCTTCAAGAACAGCAAAATATCATAATAAGAATGTAAATACATAAAGGTTTCGCCTTCAGAATACACCTGAACACATAATATATGTGAAATAGACAGATAAAAAAGTCACCGCCCCCCCCCCGGGGTAAACGGTAAAGAATAGGACACTGTTTTGTTAACCCGGGACACCCGGGACACCCGGGACACCCGGGACACCCGGGACACCCGGAATACCCGGGACACCCGGAACACCCGGGACACTGTTTTGTTAACCCGGGACACCCGGGACACCCGGGCCACCCGGGACACCCGGGACACCCGGAACACCCGGGACACCCGGAATACCCGGGACACCCGGAACACCCGGGACACTGTTTTGTTAACCCGGGACACCCGGGACACCCGGAACACCCGGAACACCCGGGACACTGTTTTGTTAGGGAGCCGGTCGGCCGAGCGGACAGCACGCTGGACTTGTGATCCTGTGGTCCTGGGTTCGATCCCGGGCGCCGGCGAGAAACAATGGGCAGAGTTTCTTTCACCCTATGCCCCTGTTACCTAGCAGTAAAATAGGTACCTGGGTGTTAGTCAGCTGTCACTGGCTGCTTCCTGGGGGTGGATGCCTGGTCGAGGACCGGGCCGCGGGGACACTAAAGCCCCGAAATCATCTCAAGATAACCTCAAGATAAGGAACCCATCACCATGGGGGTGTACTTGGTGTTAACCCAGCACCAGGGGTGTACTGGGTGTTCACGGCTAGGGAGAGAGAGAGAGAGAGAGCGCAAGCGAGCGAGCTCTTTAAAGGAGAAACACCTTACAATTTACTGTTATATAGAGCCCCCGGAAGAGTGTGCGGTCACAAGGAAGGCGCCAGGCGGGCTGCCAGTGCCGGCGGGGGAGTGAGGTCTGGCCCTCCATGGCCCCCATGCTGCTGCTGGTGTGGTGCTCGGTGTCAAGGACTGGGCCCGCCACGGAGCAGTCCGGAAGACACGCGAGGCGTCTGCCTGTCACGTGCGGGTACAGGCTGTCACGTGCGGGTACAGGCTGTCACGTGCGGGTACAGGCTGTCACGTGCGGGTACAGGCTGTCACGTGCGGGTACAGGCTGTCACGTGCGGGTACAGGCTGTCACGTGCGGGTACAGGCTGTCACGTGCGGGTACAGGCTGTCACGTGCGGGTACAGGCTGTCACGTGCGGGTACAGGCTGTCACGTGCGGGTACAGGCTGTCACGTGCGGGTACAGGCTGTCACGTGCGGGTACAGGCTGTCACGTGCGGGTACAGGCTGTCACGTGCGGGTACAGGCTGTCACGTGCGGGTACAGGCTGTCACGTGCGGGTACAGGCTGTCACGTGCGGGTACAGGCTGTCACGTGCGGGTACAGACAAGGCAAACACAACTCTGGCGCCACCATCGCTGTCAACAGGTCCACCTGACCCGTCCTCAGGCCCCTTGCTCCTCCGGCCTGCCCCATGCTCCTCCCATCTCTTCCACATGCTCCTCCCACCTGTTACACATGCTCCTCCCACTCCTTTCCCTCATGCTCCTCCCACCCCACTTCCCAAGCTTCTCCTACCCCCTTAAACCAGGCTCTTGCCACTAATTTCTTCCGTATCTACTGTGGGTATGTAAAAGAATAAGTGCATCATCTGTGTGGTCATTGGTGGTAGGTAGTTACGCCCAATAACCTTAGGCTGCACATTCAGTGCTCCGACAGATCACTGTAGCATTATCTAACACAGTACAGACTTACACATCAAATATGATTTCAATATATATTTAACAGCGAAGAAGAGATTTGACCATTGGCTCTCAGTTGGGCTGGCAGACATTTCCTGCACCAGGTCGCCAAGTGTCCACATCACACGGGGTGCTTACCCGCCGACAGTCACCCCCCGCCGAGAGTCACCCGCCGACAGTCACCCGCCGACAGTCACCCGCCGACAGTCACCCGCCGACAGCCACTCGCCGACAGTCACCCGCCGACAGTCACCCGCCGACAGTCACCCGCCGACAGCCACTCGCCGACAGTCACCCGCCGACAGTCACCCGCCGACAGTCACCCGCCGACAACCACTCGCCGACAAGCGACTATTAGCCGCAAAGCTTTGCGTTTCTCCCCAACACGGCGCCCCGAGCACATTACGGCGCCCCGGAGCACATGACGGCGCCCCGGGGCACATGACGGCGCCCCGGGGCACATGACGGCGCCCCGGGGCACATGACGGCGCCCCGGGGCACATGACGGCGCCCCGGAGCACATGACGGCGCCCGGAGCACATGACGGCGCCCCGGGGCACATGACGGCGCCCCGGGGCACATGACGGCGCCCCGGAGCACATGACGGCGCCCCGGAGCACATGACGGCGCCCCGGGGCACATGACGGCGCCCCGGGGCACATGACGGTACCCCGGGGCACATGACGGCGCCCCGGGGCACATGACGGCGCCCCGGGGCACATGACGGCGCCCCGGGGCACATGACGGTACCCCGGGGCACATGACGGCGCCCCGGGGCACATGACGGTACCCCGGGGCACATGACGGCGCCCCGGGGCACATGACGGTACCCCGGGGCACATGACGGCGCCCCGGGGCACATGTCGGCGCCCCGGGGCACATGACGGCGCCCCGGGGCACATGACGGCGCCCCGGGGCACATGACGGCGCCCCGGAGCACATGACGGCGCCCCGGGGCACATGACGGCGCCCCGGAGCACATGACGGCGCCCCGGGGCACATGACGGCGCCCCGGGGCACATGACGGCGCCCCGGAGCACATCACGGCACCAGCGCCGTCGTGGCCACTAACTCAACAACACACCTGTCGTGACAGAGGAATACCGTGACAACTGTCGTGTTGGAGGACGGGTGGAAGATGTGACAGGTCGCTAGACAGCAATTCTAGTGAAACAAATTGAGAAGGGAAAAGACAGACTGATATATAAAGCTAAACTGGAAGGAAGCATTTTAAGAGGCAAGAATTACAAGGCAGAAGGGAAGTGTGGAGGATGGTACTCACCTATAAGTGACTGCTAGCCTCACTGTACCTGTTGCCTTATAATTTAATAATTCTATCCTCTAGGGGTTTTAAGGTCTAGTTCATTAGCTTATCCTCATAGCTTAATCCTCTTAGCTCTGGCACCAGTCTTATTGCAAAGCTTTGTACGTGACAATTTTTATTTTATGCTTCAGAAGGTACGAATTGTGAGGTGTTGTTGCTTATTCCAGTATTGGTCTAATGATGTGTAGATTGCCTGGATGGAGTCCTGAATTAATAAGTTTCTATATGATGTTATTACGTTATTCAGCGTCCCATATTCTGCTGATGTGATCCTGTTTGTGTGTGTCTCCGGTGTTGGTGCTGGAGTTGTGTCCAGTCCCAGCTCTTTCCGTAGGTGCCGCATCCCTTATGGTGTAGGTGACGTCTGGGCCCCTTCTCCGTTTCACATCTTTTTTACCTTGTACTTGTTGTTGTTGTTGTGGTGGTGGTGGTGGGTGAGGATGGTGGTGGTGGTGGTGGGTGAGGATGGTGGTGGTGATGGTGGGTGAGGGTAGTGGTGGTGGGTGAGGATGGTGGAGGTGGTGGGATCAGAATGGGTAGTGGTTACCTATCAGTATTTACCTATCAGTGACTGCGGAGGGGTCAGGTCCAGCTCTGCACGCCCCGTCTACCAGACCTGTTGCTTTACAATGTAACTATTCTGACGTTCGAATTCTTTGTCGAATCTGACCTTTAAATTGTGGAGGTGGCTTCCACAACTTCTTATTTCAGTGGATTCCAGGGGCCAGATTCACGAAAGCCCTTACGAACCTGCACATCTTTTCTCAATCTTTGGCGCCTTTGTTTACAATTATTAAACAGTTAATGAGCTCCGAAGCACCAGGAGGCTGTTTATAACAATAACAACAGTTGATTGGCAAGTTTTCATGCTTGTAAACTGTTTACTAAATGTAACCAAAGCCGTCCAAGATTGAGGAAAGATGTACACGTTCGTAAGTGCTTTCGTGAATCTGGCCCCCGGTGTTGACCAGCCGTCAGGGTGCGAATATTTCCCTCCATATCTTCGAATTATTTGTGTTTCAAACTTTGACCGATGTTCTCCTGTTCTAATTTGTCTAAATTAAATAGGCTATCCTTATCCACCATGACTGTTCCTTTCAGTATCTTGTATGTAATGATCATATCCCATCTGTTACTTCTCTCCACTTGTACTTCTGTACTTTGTTTTTTCTGAGTCACGGAGTGCAGAGTCCATGCCGGTGCTTCAAAGTCAAATAATTATCACATATATACTTTATTTATTGTGTTGAAAACATCATTGTTTACATTTTAAAAATGTTCTGCAACTTCTCATATGCCGCTAGTGTTATCGTGTTCATGTGCGCCTCTGCTCTTAGTGTTGGAATTGGTCACTTTCGTGTCTTTTTCTTGTAGTTTACTTTCACTTGTGTTGTAGATTTCTTCTGAATCTGGGTTGAACTCTAACAGCCACGTGTGTGTGTGTGTGTGTGTGTGTGTGTGTGTGTGTGTGTGTGCTCTCTGGAAACACTGACATGTAAGAGTTCACTTCCTTGGGTAGTTGGTGGTCGATTACATTGATTAGGAACAACAGCTGTTCGAGGACAAAGTCGCTTTAAGAGCCCGCTGTACACTCTCCTCAAGTTTGATATCGCCTGTAATCCCCGACCGTCCAAGTGGTTGGGCACCATTCCTCCCCCCCCCTCCCCTCTCACATCCCAAATCCTTATCCTGACCCCTTCCAAGTGCTATATAGTCGTATGAGCCTTGGCGCTTTCCCCTAATAGTTCCTTCCTTCTTTCTCGATGACCCTTAGTTTCCTGTCTGTCAGAAACTCCTTTAAATAGGTCAATGGTGTCTTTTCCTTCATCCGGCTTGCCATTGCATCTTTTCACTTGTCGCTTTTGTGAGACAGATTCGTAACCTTTTGTAATCTAAGAAGATGCTGTCTACCCAGCTTGATTTATCTTGACCCATTTTGGTGACCTATCAGATAACTCTTTATAAATTTGTCAAGCACAACTTTTTCTCTCTGAAACCGCGAGGAGACGAATTGGCAATGACGTAGGAAGGGATTAGACCAGTGTGTCTTGTGTGAGGGGGGGCGGCTTCGGCCACCATGTGGGCGGCTTGAGTGATGTGGGCGGCTTAGGTTGGGTGTGTGTGTGGGTGTTAGGCGGGCCACTGTTCCTATGCCAAGTCACGTCCGCCCTGGCCTGCAACCCTCCATTTCCCACCCTCCCACCCCCACACTATCTGGTTCGATATAGTCCCCCGCGGAGGGTCCTGTGAAGGGGGTCCCACCATGTCTCGTCACATATCCTTAGCAACACGAGATTTTAAGTCACTCTTAAGCTCTTTATAGTTCCTCACAGATATGAGAAGACATCGTCACCGCCTGCCGGAAGACCTGTGGGGCTGTGACACTTGTTGTCCCCCCCCTCTCCCCCCAGGCGGAAGCACCACGTTATCACAACTTGTTTTGAACGTTAGAATGTTGTATGAAGGTAAATTAAGATCGTGGTCGTAAAGGGTCGTATGGAAGGTCGTACACACGACTCGTATCCCCCTGTACGACCAGCTATCATGTACGGAACAACATAAGGAACCTCCCAGTAGGCCTACTGTACTATTCGTAGGTGATCATATATAGTTACTACCATATTTTACTCGGGCTGTCTATCCTAGACACTTTAACCTGTTATACAGATTAATGTTGATGCGCTTTTGTACCTTTAAACAAACCTGACCCAAACCTTTTAGCACACATAATCTAACCTAGCACAACCTTACCTATCCTAACCTAGTCCAGCCTTACCTATCCTAACCTAGCCCAGCCTTACTTATCCTAACCTAGCCCAGCCTTACCTTATCCTAACCTCCTAACCTAGCCCAGCGTTACCTATCCTAACCTAGCCCAGCCTTACTTATCCTAACCTAGCCCAGCCTTACTTATCCTAACCTAGCCCAGCCTTACTTATCCTAACCTAGCCCAGCCTTACCTATCCTAACCTAGCCCAGCCTTACTTATCCTAACCTAGCCCAGCCTTACTTATCCTAACCTAGCCCAGCCTTACCTATCCTAACCTAGCCCAGCCTTACTTATCCTAACCTAGTCCAGCTTTACCTTATCCTAACCTAGCCCAGCGTTACCTATCCTAACCTAGCCCAACCTTACCTATCCTAACCTAGTCCAGCCTTACTTATCCTAACCTAGCCCAGTCTTACCTATCCTAACCTAGCCCAGCCTTACCTTATCCTAACCTCCTAACCTAGCCCAGCGTTACCTATCCTAACCTAGCCCAGCCTTACTTATCCTAACCTAGCCCAGCCTTACTTATCCTAACCTAGCCCAGCCTTACTTATCCTAACCTAGCCCAGCCTTACCTATCCTAACCTAGCCCAGCCTTACTTATCCTAACCTAGCCCAGCCTTACTTATCCTAACCTAGCCCAGCCTTACCTATCCTAACCTAGCCCAGCCTTACGTATCCTAACCTAGTCCAGCTTTACCTTATCCTAACCTAGCCCAGCGTTACCTATCCTAACCTAGCCCAACCTTACCTATCCTAACCTAGTCCAGCCTTACTTATCCTAACCTAGCCCAGTCTTACCTATCCTAACCTAGCCCAGCCTTACCTTATCCTAACCTCCTAACCTAGCCCAGCGTTACCTATCCTAACCTAGCCCAGCCTTACTTATCCTAACCTAGCCCAGCGTTACCTATCCTAAACTAGCCCAGCCTTACCTTATCCTAACCTAGCCCAGCCTTACCTTTCCTAACCTAGCCCAGCCTTACCTTATCCTAACCTAGCCCAGCCTTACCTTTCCTAACCTAGCCCAGCCTTACTTATCCTAACCTAGCCCAACCTTACTTATCCTAACCTAGCCCAACCTTACCTTATCCTAACCTAGCCCAGCCTTACTTATCCTAACCTAGCCCAGCCTTACTTATCCTAACCTAGCCCAGCCTTACTTATCCTAACCTAGCCCAGCCTTACCTATCCTAACCTAGCCCAGCCTTACTTATCCTAACCTAGCCCAGCCTTACTTATCCTAACCTAGCCCAGCCTTACCTATCCTAACCTAGCCCAGCCTTACTTATCCTAACCTAGTCCAGCTTTACCTTATCCTAACCTAGCCCAGCGTTACCTATCCTAACCTAGCACAGCGTTACTTATCCTAACCTAGCCCAGCCTTACCCATCCTAAACTAGCCCAGCCTTACCTTATCCTAACCTAGCCCAGTGTTACTTATCCTAACCTAGCCTAGCGTTACCTATCCTAACCTAGTCCAGCCTTACCTTATCCTAACCTAACCCAGCCTTACCTTATCCTAACCTAGCCCAGTGTTACTTATCCTAACCTAGCCCAGCCTTACTTATCCTAACCTAGCCTAGCGTTACCTATCCTAACCTAGCCCAGTGTTACTTATCCTAACCTAACCCAGCCTTACCTTATCCTAACCTAGCCCAGTGTTACTTATCCTAACCTAGCCCAGCCTTACTTATCCTAACCTAGCCCAGCCTTACCTATCCTAACCTAGCCCAGCCTTACTTATCCTAACCTAGTCCAGCTTTACCTTATCCTAACCTAGCCCAGCGTTACCTATCCTAACCTAGCCCAACCTTACCTATCCTAACCTAGTCCAGCCTTACTTATCCTAACCTAGCCCAGTCTTACCTATCCTAACCTAGCCCAGCCTTACCTTATCCTAACCTCCTAACCTAGCCCAGCGTTACCTATCCTAACCTAGCCCAGCCTTACTTATCCTAACCTAGCCCAGCGTTACCTATCCTAAACTAGCCCAGCCTTACCTTATCCTAACCTAGCCCAGCCTTACCTTTCCTAACCTAGCCCAGCCTTACCTTATCCTAACCTAGCCCAGCCTTACCTTTCCTAACCTAGCCCAGCCTTACTTATCCTAACCTAGCCCAACCTTACTTATCCTAACCTAGCCCAACCTTACCTTATCCTAACCTAGCCCAGCCTTACTTATCCTAACCTAGCCCAGCCTTACTTATCCTAACCTAGCCCAGCCTTACTTATCCTAACCTAGCCCAGCCTTACCTATCCTAACCTAGCCCAGCCTTACTTATCCTAACCTAGCCCAGCCTTACTTATCCTAACCTAGCCCAGCCTTACCTATCCTAACCTAGCCCAGCCTTACTTATCCTAACCTAGTCCAGCTTTACCTTATCCTAACCTAGCCCAGCGTTACCTATCCTAACCTAGCACAGCGTTACTTATCCTAACCTAGCCCAGCCTTACCCATCCTAAACTAGCCCAGCCTTACCTTATCCTAACCTAGCCCAGTGTTACTTATCCTAACCTAGCCTAGCGTTACCTATCCTAACCTAGTCCAGCCTTACCTTATCCTAACCTAACCCAGCCTTACCTTATCCTAACCTAGCCCAGTGTTACTTATCCTAACCTAGCCCAGCCTTACCTATCCTAACTTAGCCTAGCGTTACCTATCCTAACCTAGCCCAGCCTTACTTATCCTAACCTAGCCCAGCCTTACCTATCCTAACCTAGCCCAGCCTTACTTATCCTAACCTTGCCCAGTGTTACTTATCCTAACCTAGCCTAGCGTTACCTATCCTAACCTAGTCCAGCGTTACCCATCCTAACTTAGCCCAGCCTTACCTTATCCTAACCTAGCCTAGCGTTACCTATCCTAACCTAGCCCAGCGTTACCTATCCTAACCTAGCCCAGCCTTACCTATCCTAACCTAGCCCAGCCTTACCTTATCCTAACCTAGCCCAGCCTTACCTTATCCAATCTACATTTGAAACACAAGCTCCCAAAGAAGATGGTAGGAAGTTGATTAATAATATGTGTTATCTCCTGGATGCTGAGGTGGTGGAAGTTACAGACATACCCGAGCTATACTCCAGATCCCAAAGGGGGTATACTGTATATGTGGAAGTGTTAATCCAGAGTCCACACGAGTATATATACCCCGGGGAACGGCGTTAATGCAGTGTCCACGACGAAAGCCTTCAGGTGACCCATATAAAGGTCAACCACTAAGGTATATACGTTTAGGGAACGCTTATACAGGTCCAAGAAGTTATATACCTTAATTAAAGGCACTTTGTTTGATCAGCCATTTGCATCTCGTTAAAAGGAGAAACCTTACACCTTTCCACGAAAATATATTCCTTTAAAGGGATGCTTATTCAGGACTATTAAAATATGTACCTTTAGGGAACGCTTTTACATTTTCGTGAATATATATATATATATATATATATATTAGTATATTTTGGTAGCAGTCTTTCCTGTAGACATATATTATTAAATATGACCGAAAAAGTAAGATTAATAATTCTAACACGAATTTTCTCAATCTTTCGTACATTACGCTTCACTGTTGGAGGTAAATCAAAAATCACTTCTCCAAAATTCATTTTTATTTCTAGTCTGACGCGACACGGGCGCGTTTCGTAAAACTTATTACATTTTCAAAGACTTCACAAATACACAACTGATTAGAACGTATCTCTGATTTTATATCTACATTTGAGTGAGGTGGGAAGGGTGATGTGGCATTAACACAAAACAGAACAAGGGGCGATATTAATAGGGTATTAAAAGTATCAACACAAGACAGAACAGAAACAATGGGTATTGAATAGAAGTGTTTGTAGAAAGCCTATTGGTCCATATTTCTTGATGCTTCTATATTGGAGCGGAGTCTTGAGGTGGGTAGAATATAGTTGTGCAATAATTGGCTGTTGATTGCTGGTGTTGACTTCTTGATGTGTAGTGCCTCGCAAACGTCAAGCCGCCTGCTATCGCTGTATCTATCGATGATTTCTGTGTTGTTTACTAGGATTTCTCTGGCGATGGTTTGGTTATGGGAAGAGATTATATGTTCCTTAATGGAGCCCTGTTGCTTATGCATCGTTAAACGCCTAGAAAGAGATGTTGTTGTCTTGCCTATATACTGGGTTTTTTGGAGCTTACAGTCCCCAAGTGGGCATTTGAAGGCATAGACGACATTAGTCTCTTTTAAAGCGTTCTGTTTTGTGTCTGGAGAGTTTCTCATGAGTAGGCTGGCCGTTTTTCTGGTTTTATAGTAAATCGTCAGTTGATTTTTGATTTACCTCCAACAGTGAAGCGTAATGTACGAAAGATTGAGAAAATTCGTGTTAGAATTATTAATCTTACTTTTTCGGTCATATTTAATAATATATATATATATATATATATATATATATATATATATATATATATATATATATATATATATATACATATATATATATATATATATATATATACCATTAGAGATGGCGTATACAGGGTCACAGAGATAGTATAACACTAGGAAAACAAACCTAAATGAATGAACTGTTGTGAGAAGCCAACTGGTGGGTCGATGGCCTAGACTGACCTACTTCCAGGTCGTTCTTCCCTTCCACTCCCTGTCTATCCCTCTTTTTCCAGGTCCGGTATCCTCCTTTCTGGTCCCAGTCTCGCTTCTTCTGCCCATGTGTTCCTCTTTCAGGGTTTGTCGTCCCCATTCCAGCCGCCCTTTCCGGCCCGGACTCTTCCCCTTTCCAGGACTGGTATTCGCTCTTCCTGGTCTGGTCTCCCCCCGTTCCAGCACCAAGGTCCCCCCGCACTCCAGTCCCTGTGTCTCTCCCTCCAGACTCTACCTTCTATATTCCAGCTCCTTTCCCCATTCCAGACCCTGTCTCTCCCTCATTCCAATTCTGGGATTTTCCTTTCCAGGCCCGACTTCCCACTTTCCAGGCCCGACTTCCCACTTTCCAGGCCCGACTTCCCACTTTCCAGGCCCGACTTCCCACTTTCCAGGCCCGACTGCCCACTTTCCAGGCCCGACTTCCCACTTTCCAGGCCCGACATTCCACTTTCCAGGCCCGACATTCCACTTTCCAGGCCCGACTTTCCACTTTCCAGGCCCGACATTCCACTTTCCAGGCCCGACATTCCACTTTCCAGGCCCGGCTTCCCACTTTCCAGGCCCGACTTTCCACTTTCCAGTCCGACTTCCCACTTTCCAGGCCCGGCTTCCCACTTTCCAGGCCCGACTTTCCACTTTCCAGGTCCGACTTCCCACTTTCCAGGCCCGGCTTCCCACTTTCCAGGTCCGACTTCCCACTTTCCAGGCCCGGCTTCCCTGGTTCGAGACCCCTCACCGTTTCAGGCCAAACCCATCTAAGGCAAGTTACCTCTAAAGACATTTGCCACAACTCCATTAGGGACCTACTCCGCCACCTTCATGTGATAGGCTAGCCAGTTGCCGCTTGGTATTGGCGTCATAGTTATTGGGCTCAGGTGAATTGTCTGAGGGCGTTTCGAACCTTGCCAAATAGGGCAAGAATTCGAATGCTTTTTGCTCTTTAGGTCTTAGAGAGAGAACTATCTGTATCGGCATTTGTGTACGGAAGCTGAGCCACGGGAATGAATCGATGAATATAAAAAAAAAAAATTATATGTTCCTAATAAAAAAATCAATCGCTATCATTATAAAAGTTTGTTAATTAATACGGGTTCTTAATAGCAAGTATAAGCTTAAATCAATTTTAAATTGCGATACAGCATATATATTTACCTTTTTTTTTTTTTAGTGAACAGTGTTTGTGCTGAAGAAACAAACAAACAAACACAGTGTTTGCGTTAATGCATCCTTAGCAAATTAAAAGAAGTTTGAATTTCCCGCGTAAAATAACCGTCTCTCGACCCGAGCCAACTGACATCTCCCTCTTTAAAAGTTACTCTTACACAACGCTTAACGTTATACCAGTTTTCCACTCGAGGCAGTTTAGTAATTAAGGGGTCAAATTATAGGTTATATTTCGATCCTTCCTAAGAGATATAATTCATTGTCATTCAGGAAAGTTCTGCTGTATTTAGCAAAAGGTTTAATTATGTATCCTCCAAACACGGAACCATACAGTGAGTGCACGGGAGGGCGTGGGAGTGCACGGGAGGCCGCGGGAGTGTATGGGAGGATGTAAACGTGCACGGGAGGGTGTGAAAGTGCACGGGAGGGCGTGGAAGTGCACGGGAGGGCGTGGGAGTGCACAAAAAGGCGTGGAAGTGCACGGGAGGATGTGGGAGTGCACGGAAAGATGTGAACGTGCACGGGAGGATGTGGAAGTGCACGGGAGAGCGTGGGAGTGCACGGGAGGGCGTGGGAGTGCACGGGAGGGCGTGGGAGTGCACGGGAGGGCGTGGGAGTGCACGGGAGGGCGTGGGAGTGCACGGGAGGGCGTGGGAGTGCACGGGAGGGCGTGGGAGTGCACGGGAGGGCGTGGGAGTGCACGGGAGGGCGTGGGAGTGCACGGAGGGGATGAGGAGTGCACGAGAGGGCGTAGGAGTGCACGGGGAGGATGTAGGTGAGCACGGGAGGGTGCATGCGTGTACGGGAGAGTGTGAGAGCAAGAGTAACCGACAGAGAAAACGGAATAGCACGAGAGGTGTCCTGTGAGCACGAGAGAGCGTGGGAGGCCACACCGTCGTGCAGGGGGTGGACCAACTGGCCACACCGTCGTGCAGGGGTGGACCAACTGGCCACACCGTCGTGCAGGGGTGGACCAACTGGCCACACCGTCGTGCAGGGGTGGACCAACTGGCCACACCGTCGAGCAGGGGTGTACCAACTGGCCACACCGTCGTGCAGGGGGAGGACCAACTGGCCACACCGTCGTGCAGGGGTGGACCAACTGGCCACACCGTCGTGCAGGGGTGGACCAACTGGCCACACCGTCGTGCAGGGGTGGACCAACTGGCCACACCGTCGTGCAGGGGTGGACCAACTGGCCACACCGTCGTGCAGGGGTGGACCAACTGGCCACACCGTCGTGCAGGGGTGGACCAACTGGCCACACCGTCGTGCAGGGGGAGGACCAACTGGCCACACCGTCGTGCAGGGGGGGGGGCCAACTGGCCACACCGTCGTGCAGGGGTGGACCAACTGGCCACACCGTCGTGTAGGGGTGGACCAACTGGCCACACCGTCGTGCAGGGGTGGACCAACTGGCCACACCGTCGTGCAGGGGTGGACCAACTGGCCACACCGTCGTGCAGGGGTGGACCAACTGGCCACACCGTCGTGCAGGGGTGGACCAACTGGCCACACCGTCGTGCAGGGGGAGGACCAACTGGCCACACCGTCGTGCAGGGGTGGACCAACTGGCCACACCGTCGTGCAGGGGTGGACCAACTGGCCACACCGTCGTGCAGGGGTGGACCAACTGGCCACACCGTCGTGCAGGGGTGGACCAACTGGCCACACCGTCGTGCAGGGGTGGACCAACTGGCCACACCGTCGTGCAGGGGTGGACCAACTGGCCACACCGTCGTGCAGGGGGAGGACCAACTGGCCACACCGTCGTGCAGGGGTGGACCAACTGGCCACACCGTCGTGCAGGGGTGGACCAACTGGCCACACCGTCGTGTAGGGGTGGACCAACTGGCCACACCGTCGTGCAGGGGTGGACCAACTGGCCACACCGTCGTGCAGGGGTGGACCAACTGGCCACACCGTCGTGCAGGGGTGGACCAACTGGCCACACCGTCGTGCAGGGGGAGGACCAACTGGCCACACCGTCGTGCAGGGGGAGGACCAAGTGGCCACACCGTCGTGCAGGGGGTGGACCAACTGGCCACACCGTCACCAGGTCCCGGGGGTGTAATACGCTACACACTGTGTCTCTTGGGTCACTTCGGGCAAAAAACAGAAGCAACCTTCCTCGCCACAGCAGCCAAGCACCTCCACTGACGCTGTCAGAACCACACTATACGAGGTTATCTTGAGGTTATCTTGAGATGATTTCGGGGCTTTAGTGTCCTCGCGGCCCGGTCCTCGACCAGGCCTCCACCCTCAGGAAGCAGCCCGTGACAGCTGACTAACACCCAGGTACCTATTTTACTGCTGGGCTGACATTCCTCTCAGATCTGTCTGACTCACTCCCTGCCTTCCTCTTATGTTTACTCTGGGACAGGAAGCCTGTGAATATATATATACTTTAGGCTTGTATCGAGGTCCAACATAAGGTGGAAGTACTGACCCTCCCGAGGATACAACCTCCATAACCGTTGCCTAACTTCCGGATACCTATTTACTGCTAAAACATCAGACACAGTAGGTGAAAGGAAACGTACTCAACTGTTTCTGTCCCGCACGGGAATCGAACCCGGGCTCCTCCGATTGTGAGTCGAAACCGAAGCCAGATGGTGTTGGGCTTCCCAGGAAACTCAACTTATCCACAAGGTGTTTATCGGTATTACGTTGTAACAACGTTGTTGCAACATTGTAATAACGTAAGAGATAACGTTATGGGTGTGCTGGGAGAAGGCTTATTAACCTCTGGAGGGTTATAAAGAGCGTGCCACTCGCGGACGGTACAGCCGCAAGCATACTTTAGTCCCCCATAATTCACCACTAAAGAAAACTACTTATCCCGCATGAACACAGAGAAGAGGAATGCTCGTCTGGGAGAACAAATCTTTTCAAACTGTTGTTGGAATTTAGTGAAATTCTTTTCAAGGAAGAGGTATAATTGTTAATTATTCTGTAGTGGTCGTATTATTTGGACTGATTCTTCCGCTACGGTGAACTTTATGAAGGTGTCATTGGCGGCTGGATTAACGAGCTACTTGAAACAAAGTTCCAAGTAGCACGGGCTATGGAGAGCCCGTAGCTTTGATTAACGAGCATTTGGCCACTTGTTTTTTTTAGGGGGATAACATTCTGTTCATTCAAAACAGAACTTTTCTCAAATATAAATTAATATTATTATATATTAGCATATTGTGCATATTTAGGCACTGGTTAGGTTAGGTGTTTAGCTTCTGTCGATTACTTGTATTTGCCGTACGTGGGTGAAGCATTTACAGCGTTGTGGTTCGAACAAAATTCGTCAGTGAAGCACATGTTCCGGATATGTTCGAACGTCATCAGTTGTGAGTCGCGTGTAAACCGTTTTTCATTCATAAACAGCTGGGGTTTGGCGGGTGGATGGAATGGAATTTTGGCCTTTGTTTATGAGGCAGCCCGTCCTCCAAACAAAGACCCAAAAGTGATTCCATGCACCCACCAAACCCCAGCTGTTTATGAATGAAAAACGGTTTACACACGACTCACAACTGATGACGTCCGAACACTTCCGGAACAAGTGCTTCACTGACGAATTTTGTTCGAACCACAACGCTATAAATGCTTCACCCGCGTACTGCAAATACAAATAATCGCCACAGAGCCTAACCACCTGACCTAAATTAAAATTAGCGTCATCTTATAATCTTTGGGCGCTAGTGTCTTTGTTGAGCGGCGGCCAGGTCCTGGTCGACGGCTTCAGCCAGGTCCTGGTCGACGGCTTCAGCCAGGTCCTGGTCGACGGCTTCAGCCAGGTCCTGGTCGACGGCTTCAGCCAGGTCCTGGTCGACGGCTTCAGCCAGGTCCTGGTCGACGGCTTCAGCCAGGTCCTGGTCGACGGCTTCAGCCAGGTCCTGGTCGACGGCTTCAGCCAGGTCCTGGTCGACGGCTTCAGCCAGGTCCTGGTCGACGGCTTCAGCCAGGTCCTGGTCGACGGCTCCCTGAGAGCTTTGTGGTCTGATGACTTCCATCGTTGGATTAAACACTGTTTAACATCTTACGATGTTAAACATCTTACGATGTTAAACATCTTACGATGTTAAACATCTTACGATGTTAAACATCTTACGATGTTTACTTCCTCATCCTACTCCCTCTCTGTATGTTAGTCTGCTACCCTCCATGTACTGTTCCTTGACCCATCCTTCTTGTATCATTCTTCAACCGTTCTCCTTGCAACGTTCTTCAACCGTTCTCTTTGTACCGCTCCCCTCACACACTACTCCATATCATCTTTGTCTTTCAGCTTCCACTGAACATCCCATCCACTCCACATCCCTCCTCAGCCTTCACATCCCTCCTCATCCTCTCAGCCTTCACATCCCTCCCAATCATCCTCAGCCTCTACATCTCTTCCCTCCTCTCTCTTAATCTTTGGTTCCACCTGACCTTCTCATCTCGTCAGCGATTATCTTCCACATCTGAGTCTCTACTTCTCCCTTCCATTCTCTAGCAGCTTCCAGAGGCAGAACTTGAGTTTAGATCCGGCAAAGTTAGCCTCGTTGGACAGCTGGTTAATGCGTCGTACTGTTGAGAGTTGTTAACAGTTTTGGTGGGTTTGGGATTTTTGCTTAAAGTCCTATGAACCTCTGGAGGGTTATTAAGGCCACCACAATACCTTACTGCCCAACCAGCGAGTATACTGTAGTCCAGAACACAGTCCAGGACTAGAGTAAACTCTTGGTGTATATTCACCGAGAATCGAGGTAAACCTCTCAGTGTATATAAATATCTCAGTAGACATATATTATTAAATATGACCGAAAAAGTAAGATTAATGATTCTAACACGAATTTTCTCAATCTTTCGTACATTTCTTTTCACTGTTGGTGGTAATTCAAAAATCAATTCTCCAAAATTCATTTTTATTTCTAGTCTGACGCGACACTTGAGCGCGTTTCGTAAAACTTATTACATTTTCAAAGACTTTAGTTTACACATACACAACTGAATAGAACTTACACATCTCCGATTTGTTTATATCTACATTTGAGTGAGGTGGATGGGGTGAGGTGGTATTAATAGGGTATTAACAGATATTAATAGGACAGAAGAGTGGTATTACAAGTGTAAATGATAACGAAACACGAACGAAAGCTATTCGAAAAAAATGAAATTAGAGGAAATTTTGAAAAGCTTATAAATGCTGAATAAGCTGATCTCTTCTAGTACAGTTTTCCAAAACTGAAGCTGTAATATCACCATGGATCCTGTAAGAGCCAGCTGAAGCACTGTGCGGCCCACTTGTCATAAGATTGAATTCCTCTCTAGAAACGAGAGAATTTATCGGCTCCTGGAAAATTACACTCTAGTACCAGTCTACTAGAAATGGGAAGGCAAAACCCTTTAAACTACAGATCTCTTATCACTAACAAGTCGGAAGGCATTCGATCCGGTCCCGCAGGAAAGACTCCTACTCGAACACACACAAATCACGCTAACGCGATGCATCAAATGAACAAAATTTAGGCAGTGTCTGGGATGCTCCCGGACGCAGGTTCGAATTCTCGTCACGGCCCTTGTGGAATTTGTTCGCTCCTACTCGAACTAGAGAAGCAGGCTGGTGTATCGGGCAGAGTTCTAAGGTGGGTTAGAGAGAATCTCTCATTGAGGAAGTGAAGAGATACAGTGAGATCAGAGACAGCAGAGTGGAGTACCACAAGGGTCAGTTGTAGGGTCCGTCCTGTTTCTAATGTACGTCAATGATCTGTCAGAGGACATTACCTCCTTCATATCAGTGTTTACAGATGATGCAAAACCAATGAGCAGAGTCAGGACAGGGACAGATTGTGACGCATTGCAAACGGATGTGGACACGCTCCAGAAATGGACTGAAAAATGGCTGCTAGAATTGAACCAAGCCAAATGCAAAGTTATGAGGATTGGAACAGGACTGCGAACACCAGTACAGCAGTATAGGGCGAAGGGAAGACCAATTCTTCAATCAGCAAAGGAGAAAGACTTGGGAGTGGACATAACCCCAAATTTGATGCCAGAACGCTGCCATGCTGGCCAATTTTGGTGTATCCTTTAGAAACATAGACAAGGGGACTTTCCGGGCTCTATGTACAACGAAGGTGAGACCCACTCTTGAAAATGCAGCCCCAGCATGGAATTCTTACCTGAAAAAAGGACAAGGAGAACTAGAAAAAAATCTCAATATATATGCAACGAGACTCGTTCCTGAGATGAAGGGATTGAGCTATGAGGAAAGACTGAGAACTGGACCTTACCACACTAGAGGAAATGAGAGATGTGGGGGGGGGAGGCATGATATCAACATATAACATTCTAAGGGAAATTGACAATGTAGTCATAGCAGCATTGTTCAAAGCTAGAAACAGTAGAACGATCGACGCATGTTTGTGTGTCTGTGTGAGAGAGAAAAATGTGTGTTGTAGATATGATGTAGAAAACTAAGTCGGGAACACACACACACACGCACACACACACACACACACACACACACACACACACACACACACACACACACACACACACACACACACACACACACACACACACACACACACACACACACACAGCCCACTTATCATAATAATTTAAGTGCTGTGCATCATAATGCGCATGTGCGCATGCACACATGAAGTGCATCATAACTGAAGTGCTGTGGCGGAGACAGACTCCATACAAAGTTTCAAGTATAGATATGATATAACCCAGTAGGCTGAGGAACCTGTACACCAGTTGAGAGGCGAGACCAAAGAGCCAGAGCTCAATCCCCGCAAGCACAACTAGGTAAGTACAACGAGGTGAGTACACACACACACACACACACACACACACACGCGCACGCACACACACACACACACGCGCACATACACACACACACACGCGCACGCACACACACACACACACACGCGCACACACACACACACACACACACACGCGCACGCAGGGAGGTGCGAGGAGTTGGCGACAGAGGTGACTCCAAGGACACAGTCACGATACTGGGACTGCCTCACTTGCAAACGTTTGCCACCTCTCTCAAGTTGCTCTCTCCCCCTCTCTCACACGTCTCCCCCTTTTACATCTCTCTCCCCCCCTCTCACACCTCTCCCACCCTCCATAATTCCAGAAGCCTTTCCTTGTAGCTCATACCTCTCAGCTCTGTGACTAGCCTGGTGGTAAACCTCTGAACTTTCTCCGGTTCTGTTTTGTGCTTAGCGAAGTATTCCTACAGAGACGACCCAGATTCCCAGCCCTGCCTTTCATACGCTCTTAGTTCAATGCTCAGTTACCTTGGTTGTTCTTATACCTAGAAGGAGTACCACCTCTGGTGCAAGTGTAGGGATCCATAGCCTCGGAGAAGAAAATAAAGAGTATTCAGATAAGACCTTGTGTTTTCTTATATGTATATTTTAATATGTGTATTGCGTTATCTTCACCCTCTAACTAGGTTAACTAATTCACTTGTTGACACTGATGAGGTTGCCATCTGCGTCTCGTTTGCTTCTCAAGCTTCCAGTTAGTTCCCTCGTTCTGCGGTCCCTAGCCTCAAGCAATATATTTTGTTCATGTCCTCTGATAATTTTCCACTTGGATTGGTTGCAACAGTGGTAGACTTGCTTCGTGTAGGTCGTAGTTCGATTCCCGACGTCTTTCTTCCAATGTGTTCTTCTGTTGCTATGGACCAGTAGGCATTCTACAGGTTCATTAATTCTTGTTATTTCTATTGTGTTTATTTATCTATTGTTATTTCTACTATTATAACTATGTCGACGTAAACTTTTTTTCCCCAAACATGTAAATAGTTCCTCCTACGCCCAGCTATCTTGAGGTTATCTTGAGATGATTTCGGGGCTTTAGTGTCCCCGCGGCCCGGTCCTCGACCAGGCCTCCACCCCCAGGAAGCAGCCCGTGACAGCTGACTAACACCCAGGTACTTATTTTACTGCTAGGTAACAGGGGCATAGGGTGAAAAGAAACTCTGCCCATTGTTTCTCGCCGGCGCCTGGGATCGAACCCAGGACCACAGCATCACAAGTTCAGCGTGCTGTCCGCTCGGCCGACGGGCTCCCTTGACCACATCCATCACGGTGCTGAAGACAACTACCTCGCTCAAGGCTCTATCCTCAGTGAGGTGCAGCTAAAATATATTGATGATTGTCACACATCATATTCGAGTACAGGCGTGCACCGTGAGCCGGTTACGGGCGTGCACCGTGAGCCGGTTACGTGCGTGCACAGTGAGCCGGTTACGGGCGTGCTCTGTGAGCCGGTTACGGGCGTGCACAGTGAGCCGATTACGGGCGTGCACCGTGAGCCGGTTACGGGCGTGCACCGTAAGCCGGTTACGGGCGTGCACAGTGAGCCGGTTACGGGCGTGCACAGTGAGCCGGTTACGGGCGTGCACCGTGAGCCGGTTACGGGCGTGCACTGTGAGCCGGTTACAGGCGTGCACCGTGAGCTGGTTACGGGCGTGCACCGTGAGCCGGTTACGGGCGTGCACTGTGAGCCGGTTACAGGCGTGCACCGTGAGCTGGTTACGGGCGTGCACCGTGAGCCGGTTACAGGCGTGCACTGTGAGCCGGTTACAGGCGTGCACCGTGAGCTGGTTACGGGCGTACACAGTGAGCCGGTTACAGGCGTGCACCGTGAGCTGGTTACGGGCGTGCACAGTGAGCCGGTTACAGGCGTGCACCGTGAGCCGGTTACAGGCGTGCACCGTGAGCTGGTTACGGGCGTGCACAGTGAGCCGGTTATGGGCGTGTACCGTGAGCTGGTTACAGACATGCAGTGAAAGAAAATTGGTACAAAATCCGTTGGAAACGCTTTATCCGTTTAACATCAGATCTCAGAGGTAAAAACCACTTTATTTTAACCCATGCGCTTAAAGTAATAAAATAATTCGTTTATTAGACAATGTATAGTAACCATATCCGCGAGGCTTCTTGAGGTCCAGGGGCCAGATTCACGAAAGAACTTACGCAAGCACTTACGAACGTGTACATCTTTCCTCAATCTTTGACGGCTTTGGTTACATTTATTAAACAGTTTACAAGCATGAAAACTTCCCATTCAACTGTTGTTATTGTTATAAACAGCTTTCTAGTGCTTCGGAGCTCATTAACTGTTTAATAATTGGAAACAAAGCCGCCAAAGATTGAGAAAAGATGTACAGGTCCGTAAGTGCTTACGTAAGTTCTTTCGTGAATCTGGCCCCAGATTTCAAAATCAAAAACTTTATTCCTAACAGCTTACACAAATTGTTGGGATAATGGCCGGATTAAACAGGTGTACAGCAGTTTATATCTGACTTACATTTTTGGCTTGGAGTAACATTTAGTTTACAATTTAAATGGTGATATTTAATGTAAAAAAAATGCAGTTTACCATTAAGGGACGATGTACAGTTTTGCAAGTTGTTGCGTAAAGGCTTGATGAATCTTGAGTCAGTCTTTCCTGCATCTAAACTTATCCAATTTATAGCTTTGGCGGCGTTGCCAGATGTATTATCTTAACACGGGCATCAACTTGGCGAGGAGCGAGACACAATCGGTCAGTGCTCGCCAGGCCGGCGCACAGGAAGGGTGGGTGTATGTGACGTGTCCTTTATTTCATGAAGATGGTCACCAAAATTATTTATGCTGTATTTTTATTTCCTTGTTTTATAAATTTAATTAATGTATTTTAGTAATAGCTAAGTATAATAGGTTTTTTTATTTATTAATATTTTCTGCCAGTTCTATGAGTTATTACTATTCTTAAGAGTAATGTCGCAGGAGGACACAGCTACCAGCGATAGTTATAATATTTACACAGTGGTCTACATCCTCGAAGCACAACCAAGAATCTCGAGTGCGATCTCGAGGCGGGGACAGACACGATTGGGCACGTTTCTTTTCTCCTGATGCCTATAGGAGTTAGGCAACTGTTATGGCTTGCATCTTGAAGGCGAGTCGTTGGTCTCATAGGAAGACCTCGATAAGCCGACCAGACTTCCAGTCCCCCAGCAACGGGAACCGGATGGTGAGCCAGATGGTAAACCAGATGGTGAACCAATATTGCCAGCCAGCTGTTGTTGTTAAAGATTCGCTACCTAGAACAAAAAGTTCCAAGTAGCACGGGCTATGGTGAGCCCGTAGTGCTGCTGTTGTTATTGTATTACCATAAACACAGGTGGAACCTCTGGTAACTTCAAAACAGTAACCTGTGATGGTGGTGGTTGTTCTTACAAGCAACTTATTGCACTAGTTGTATCTTCTTATTAGTGACTATATTTTATTCGATTAATCAATTAGCCAGAAATCACGCACATGAATAAATATGAATTAATTCAAGGTTAATTAAGTGTTGCATTACTTAAACAATAAAGATTTTCAAATTACACTTAAAGCTTTAAGTCAGTATATTTATATTATTTAAATTCTTCACTATCTATTTTAGGCTTGTTCATATAAATTTAGATTGAACTGTAAAATTATTTGCCTCAAAAATTATTACAATTTTAAATAAGTCTACACTGCATAAAATTGTCTTTGATTAGCTTCGTTTTCTTTGATTTTTTAATAAGAATCAGAGATTCTATAGTAATGTTAAATATTTTGTAATACATAATAGCGATATCTTTCTGTGGATAATAACAAAAACAATAATATTTTATTTACAAGGTATACAATGGATGAAATTATTATATCACAGTAGATACAGTGTTAATTACTCACCGTGTTTCTAGTCATAACTTAAGGAGAGACTATTTTTTTAATTTTTGGGCTAATAATGTATAATATACTTACTATATAAATACACCGACGCTATTTATTATCATGTATTTTATACACGTGTGGTTGACAGTAGTTTCTTTTTGTTATTTTTTTACCTGTACATTTTATTCGACTTTTTCCATTTCCGACATCATACAAATAACATTTGATCTGTATTTTGTGATTTTTTATTTAATTTTCAACATAATCATTTTCATCATTTTCATTTTCTTTGGATCAGAGAACTCTGCAAATTTACCCCAAACTACGTTAATCTAACATTGAATCAACGTTGTTGCTCTCCAGTCTAACGTTAATTTCCCGTTATGATATACATATGCATCCATGCACACATAAAAATACATATAAACATGCGAACACACACGTATACAGTACATATAGCAAATCTTCATGTTTTGGTAGCACTTGTAGTAACGATGAGGACCATAGTACACATACCGACCAACAACGACGCAATTAAAAAGTAGAAATCGGTACTATTGAATTTGGACTGACCGGAAAGTTTATTCTAGTTATGTTGCAAAGACAAACTGAACTAACCTAACTTAACCTTCCTGGGCTTAATACACGATATATGAGGCCTAATATAATACATATGTGTGCTGTACTAGGCCTACGAATATTTATGTTTGCTTTTTTAGCTTAATTTTTTCGGACTATAAAGTGAATAGTACAAAACTGTAATATCTATCTAATTGCTCAGTGCGTCAATGTTTGTACTATGGTTATAAAAACCACTATCTAATCAGGATGATGGGGTGGTACATACACTTATGTATACATATATCCACAATATATATATATATATATATATATATATATATATATATATATATATATATATATATATATATATATATATATATATATATGTCGTACCTAGTAGCCAGAACGCACTTCTCAGCCTACTATGTAAGGCCGAATTTGCCTAATAAGCCAAGTTTTCATGAATTAATTGTTTTTCGACTACCTAACCTACCTAACCTAACCTAACCTAACTTTTTCGGCTACCTAACCTACCCTAACCTATAAAGATAGGTTAGGTTAGGTTAGGTAGGGTTGGTTAGGTTCGGTCATATATCTACGTTAATTTTAACTCCAATAAAAAAAAATTGACCTCATACATAATGAAATGGGTAGCTTTATATTTTCATAAGAAAAAAAATAGAGAAAATATATTAATTCAGGAAAACTTGGCTTATTAGGCAAATCGGGCCTTGCATGTTAGGCCGAGAAGTGCGTTCTGGCTACTAGGTACGACATATATATATATATATATATATATATATATATATATATATATATATATATGTCGTACCTAGTAGCCAGAACGCACTTCTCAGCCTACTATGCAAGGCCCGATTTGCCTAATTAGCCAAGTTTTCATGAATTAATTGTTTTTCGACGACCTAACCTACCTAACCTAACCTAACCTAACTTTTTCGGCTACCTAACCAAACCTAACCTATAAAGATAGGTTAGGTTAGGTTAGGTAGGGTTGGTTAGGTTCGGTCATATATCTACGTTAATTTTAACTCCAATAAAAAAAATTTACCTCATACATAATGAAATGGGTAGCTTTATCATTTCATAAGAAAAAAATTAGAAAAAATATAATAATTCAGGAAAACTTGGCTTATTGGGCAAATCGGGCCTTGAATAGTAGGCCAAAAAGTGAGTTCTGGCTACTAGGTACGACATATATATATATATATATATATATATATATATATATATATATATATATATATATATGTCGTACCTAGTAGCCAGAACGCACTTGTCAGCCTACTATGCAAGGCACGATTTGCCTAATAAGCCAAGTTTTCAGGAATTAATTGCTTTTCGACTACCTAACCTACCTAACCTAACCAAACCTAACTTTTTATGCTACCTAACCTAACCTAACCTATAGAGATAGGTTAGGTTAGGTTAGGTAGGGTTGGTTAGGTTCGGTCATATATCTATGTTAGTTTTAACTCCAATAAAAAAAAATTGACCTCATACATAATGAAATGGGTAGCTTTTTCTTTTCATAAGAAAAAAATTTGAGAAAATATATTAATTCATGAAAACTTGGCTTATTAGGCAAATCGGGCCATGCATAGTAGGCTGAGAAGTGCGTTCTGGCTACTAGGTACGACATATATATATATATATATATATATATATATATATATATATATATATATATGTATATGTATATGTATATATATATATATATATATATATATATATATATATATATATATATATATATATATATATATATATATATATATATATATATATATGCGAACAAGCCTGAATGGTCCCCAGGACAATATGCAACTGAAAACTCACACCCCAGATGGGTTCACAACCCAGATGGGTTCACAACCCAGATGGGTTCGAGTCACTTCTGGGATGTGAGTTTTCAGTTATATATATATATATATATATATATATATATAGAGTTTTCAGTTATATATATATAGAGTTAGATATATATATATATATATATATATATATATATATATATAAATATATATATATATATATATATATATATATATATATATATATATATATATATATATATATATATATTCAGGAAGGCGCTCAACCTAGATTTAGATGACAGTCAGTGGGACCAAGCAACACTACCAGTGAGATTTGGAGGGATAGGCATACGAAAAGCAACTGAGGTAGCACTTCCAGCATTCTTATCCTCATGTACAGCAGCCAACGAATTGGTAGGGCAGATCCTACCAGAGCGTATGAGAGAGACAGCGGGAACTCATGATCAAACGTTCATCGAAGCAGCCAGACAATGGGACACCATTGCACACCCTCAACCCCGACCACAAGTCCCAAAAGACCACAAGCAGGCCCACTGGGATAGCCCCATAATGGAAAAGACTGTCACAGCAATGATTGACAACGCTGATGCTGAAAACAAAGCCCGCCTCCTAGCGGTAACAGCACCCCACGCCGGGGATTTCTTATTTGCGGTGCCCAATGCAGCCCTGGGAACTCGCCTCAGTCATGACGCTCTCCGCATTGGAGTTGCCCTTCGCCTTGCCGCCCCCATCCTCACCGAACATAGGTGCATCTGCGGAACTGCGATGGCAGACCAATATGGTCGTCATGGTCTGGTATGTCGTAAATCACAGGGTAAAATTGCAAGACATGAAGAAGTCAACGACATCATCAAGAGGAGCCTCGCCACAGCCCGCTGCCCGGCACAAAGAGAACCACACTTATCCAGACCTAACGACCCTCAGAAGCGCCCTGATGGGGTCACCTTGCTACCTTGGAAGGATGGTAAGCAAGTGGTATGGGACTACACGTGCGCTGCCACACTGGCCAGTACCTACCTCCACTACAGCACACGTGAAAGCGGTGGTGCTGCTTCTTTCAGGGAATCGCAGAAAATTATTAAATACAGAGGTCTAGCACACTGCTACAGCTTTGTTCCGATCGGCTCGGAGACCCTCGGTTCGTGGGGAAAATGTGCATTGAAGTTCCTGAAGGAATTGGGGGACAAATTGATCAGCGCTACAAAAGACCAGAGAGCAAAAAGTTTCTTGTTCCAGCGCCTCAGTGTTGCGATTCAGAGGGGAAATGCCTGTTGCGTCTTGGGCACTAGTCCAACTTCAGAGGAATTCGAAGAAGTGTTTGACTTGCAACAATGATCGAACCCGTCTGTGACATTCATCAATGTTTCCCATTGTTGTGTTTTTCAAGAGATCCATAACCTTTAAGCACCTTTTTGCATTATTATTTTTGTATCAACCCATGTATATCTTGTAACCATCAAATGCATAATAAAGCACAAAAAATAAAAAAGGAAGGGGGTGGTAGGAGAAAAGCACACAGAAACTGTATTGGAGGGGATCTAAACATTCCCTCTAATGCGTTATGCGTGGTTTCCTCCGAGGCTAAGATTCCCCCTTCTTCCAGCTAGAGGTGGTACTCCCTTCCATTAAAAAAAAAAAAAAAAAAAAAAAAAAAAAAAAAAAAAAAAAAAATATATATATATATATATATATATATATATATATATATATATATATATATATATATATATATATATATATATATATATATATATTTTAAATACTGTGAGGGTGCCACCTGTGGTGCCAATGTGGGGACCCATAGCCTCGGAGAAGAAAATAAAAAGTATTCAGAGGAGACCTTGTGGTTTCTCACTGAACACTAATATTATCTTCTCCTACCACCCCCATTCTTTTGTATGTACACATAAAATATATATATATATATATATATATATATATATATATATATATATATATATATATATATATATATATATATATATATATATATATATATATCCACCGCTCAATGTTTTGCTGATGATGTAAAAATTATGAAAAGAATCAAGACAGATGAAGATAGACAGAGACTACAGGACGACCTGGACAAACTGGAGGAATAATCTAGAAAATGGCTACTTAAGGTTAACTCAGGAAAGTGTAAACTAATGAAATTATTTGAAGGAAACAAAAGGCTGAACACTCCAGGTACCATCTGGGAGGTGCAATACTGCAAGAGTTAAAGAGAGAGAAAGATCTGGGGGTTGATATCACACCAAACCTTTCCCCCGAAGCCCACATCAAAAGGATATTATCAGCGGCATATGCTAGATTGGCCAACAAAGGAACTGCCTTTAGAAACTTGTGAAAGGAATCATTCAGAACCTTGTACACCACCTATGTCAGACCAATCCTGGAGTATGCAGATGTGGGAGGGGGGGGGAGGGGGGTCCATACCTAGTTAAACACAAGACAAAGTTAGAGAAGATTCGGTGGTATGCCACCAGACAAGTCCCAGAACTGAGAGGTATGAGCTACGAGGAAAGACTAAGGGAGCTAAACCTCACATTTCTGGAAGACAGAGGAGTAAGTGAAGACATGATCACCACCTACAAAATACTCAGAGTAAATGACAGGGTGGACAAAGATAAACTCTTTAGCATGTGTGGAAAACGAACAAGGGAACACAGGTGGAAACTTAGTACCCAAAAAAGCCACAGAAACATTATAAAAAATTTCAGTGTCAGAGTAGTTAAGAGATAGAATGCTTCAGGCAGTGATGTGTGTGTGTGTGTGATTATTTAGAATTTGTTTGATCCGATAATCAATGATGGTTGGTGAGGAGGCTGATGACAAGGGCCTTCTTCAGTAGATAAGGTGATGACAGACCTCTTCTGGGAGAGATCTTGATACTGACGACTCTCGATGGATCCTTAGGCATGATACTCTAGGCTAAGAAACACAGTCAAGACGGTGTTTATCTTCACCATCTTCAAAGTTCATCTTGAGACGCATCTAAGAGTCGCGTCTGTCAGTAGTTAAGATGCTCGGGTGACAACTTGGAGATCAGCCAAGGAAACTGATCCAGCCATCATTAGTGTGTTTGTGTGTGTGCCGTCAGTGCGTGCGTGCGTGTGTGTGTGTGTGTGTGTGTGTGTGTGTGTGTGTGTGTGTGTGTGTGTGTGTGTGTGTGTGTGTGTGTGTGTGTGTGTGTGTGTGTGTGTGTGTGTACTGACCTAATTGTAGTCACCTAATTGTGCTTGCGGGGGTTGAGTTTTGGCTCTTTGGTCCCGCCTCTCAACTGTCAATCAACTGGTGTACAAGTTCCTGAGCCTACTGGGCTCTATCATATCTACATATAAAACTGTGTATGGAGTCAGCCTCCAACACATCACTGCCTAATGCATTCCATCTGTTAACTACTCTGGCACTGAAAAAGTTCTTTCTAACGTCTCTGTGGCTCATTTGGGTACCAAGTTTCCACCTGTGTGCCCTTGTTCATGTTCCACCCGTGCTAAAGTCTTATCTTTGTCCACCCTGTCAATTCCCCTGAGAATTTTGTAGGTAGTTATCATGTCTCCCCCTCACTCTTCTGTCTTCCAGGGACGTGAGTTTCAGCTCCTTTAGACTTTCCTTGTAGCTCATACCTCTCAGTTCCGGGACGAGTCTGGTGGCATACCGCTGAATCTTCTCTAACTTTGTCGTGCGTTTAACTGAGTATGGACTCCAAGCTGGAGCTGCATATTCCAGGATTGGTCTGACATAAGTGGTATACACTTATGGCCCTAAACACTTATGTATTTAAAAACACATAAGTGTTTAAAACACACTATACACTTATGGTCCACAGGGTTCTAAACGATTCCTTACATATGATTCTAAAGTCAGTTCTTATGTTGGCCAGTCTAGCATATGCCGCTGATGATATCCTTTTGATATGGGCCTCTGGGGACAGGTTCGGTGTGATATCAACCCCCAAATCTTTCTCTTTATTTGACTCTTGTAGGATTTCACCTCCCAGATGGTACCTTCTGTTCAGCCTTCTGCTCCCTTCACCTAATATCATTACTTTGCACTTTCCTGAATTGAACTTTAGTAGCCATTTTCTAGACCATTCCTCCAGCCTGTCCAGGTCGTCCTGTAGTTCCTATCATCATCTGTCTTGATTCTTCTCATAATTGTTGCATCATCAGCAGACATCGAGAGGAATGAGTCTATACCCTCTGGAAGATCTTTACAAATATTAGAAACAGGTTGGGTCCAAGTACAGAGCCCTGTGGGACTCCGCTGGTGACATCTCGCCTCTGTGGATGTCTCTCCCTCACATTTACTCGCTGTTTCCTGTTGCTTAGATACTCCCGTATCCACTGGAGCACCTTACCTTTTACTCCTGCCTGTTGCTCCAACTTTCGTAACAGCCTTTTATGGGGTACTGTGTCAAAAGCTCTCTGACAGTCCAAGAAAATGCAGTCTGCCCATCCTTCTATTTCCTGCCTAATTTGTGTTGCTTGGTCATAGAATTCTATTAGGCCTGTGAGGCACGATTTACCATCTCTGAACCCATGTTGGTGGTGTGTTACAAAGCTATTTCCCTCCAGATGTTCTACGAGCCTTTTCCTCACGATCTTCTCCATCACCTTGCATGGTATACAAGTTAGGGAAACTGGCCTGTAGTTCAGTGCCTCTTACCTGTCACCCTTTGTGTATATTGGAACTACGTTAGCTGTCTTCCAGCTTTCTGGTAGGTCTCCTGTTTCCAGTGACCTGTTATACACCATAGAGAGTGGCACGCTTAATGTTTCTGCACCTTCTTTTAATATCCATGGGGAGATTCTGTCAGGCCCAACAGTCTTGTTCACATCCAGCTCCAGCAGACACCTTTTGACCTCATCACTGGTGAGGTCAAATTCCTCCAAGGTTGCTTGGTTTGCCTCCTCCTCATTTAGCGCAGGGGCTTCTCCTTGTTTTTTTTTTGTGAAGACCTCCTGGAATCTCTTGTTGAGTTCTTCACACACTTCCTTGACATTCTCTGTGTATCTATTGTCCCCTTTTCTCAGTTTCATCACTTGTTCCTTCACTGCTGTTTTCCTCCTGATTTCCTCCTCCTTCCTCCTGATGAGTGTGTGTGTGTGTGTGTGTGTGTGTGTGTGTGAGTGTGTGGATTTTCACTTAGTTGTATTCACCTAGTTGTGCTTGCGGGGTTTGAACTCTGGCTCTTTCGGCCCGCCTCTCAACTGTCAATTAATCAATCAACGATAATCTTTTTTCTCACACACACACACAACCAGGAAGCATCCCGTAGCAGCTGTCTAATCTATTTACTGCTAGGTAACAGGGGGAATCAGGGGATGAAAGAAACTATACCCATATGTTTCCGCCATCGCCGGGGATCGAACCCCGGACCACAGGATTACGTGTCCTGAGTGTTGTCCACTCAGCCACCAGCGCCCTTGGTGTGTGAGTGTGGTACAACATGGACAAGGTCGCGACTCCCCGTCTTGTTAATTTTGTCATGCCAGCTCTGAGAATGGCAGGGTTCAGGGGGGCGCTGCTCCCTCATGTCTCCTCTCTCTCATCTCTCCTCCGCCCCCCCCTCACATTCCTCATCTCAAACCCAGCCTCACCTTCAGGACTCTCGAACTCATCAATATTCACCGAGACTATTACTAACAAATATGTTCTCAGTTTGACATTGGTGAGTCTTGTTACATATTCTGTGATGTAATATGTGGCTTATGTCACATATATGTACATGGGTGTTTGTTTCGTAACATTATATATGTAAACAGATTCCCTGTTTTTTTGTCGAAAAAAGGGAGGTGTGTGGGGGTGATGGAGGGTGTGTGTGGGGGTGATGGTGGGTGTGTGGGGGTGATGGAGGGTGTGTGGGGGTGATGGTGGGTGTGTGGGGGTGATGGAGGGTGTGTGGGGGTGATGGTGGGTGTGTGGGGGTGTGGGGGGGTGATGGAGGGTGTATGGGGGGTGATGGAGGGTGTGTGGGGGGTGATGGGGGGGTGATGGAGGGTGTGTGGGGGGTGATGGAGGGTGTGTGGGGGGTGATGGAGGGTGTGGGGGTGATGGAGGGTGTGTGGGGGTGATGGAGGGTGTGTGGGGGTGATGGAGGGTGTGTGGGGGTGATGGAGGGTGTGGGGGTGATGGAGGGTGTGTGGGGGTGATGGAGGGTGTGTGGGGGTGATGGAGGGTGAGTGGAGGTGATGGAGGGTGTGTGGGGGTGATGGAGGGTGTGTGGGGGTGATGGAGGGTGTGTGGGGTGATGGAGGGTGTGTGGGGGTGATGGAGGGTGTGGGGGGGTGATGGAGGGTGAGTGGAGGTGATGGAGGGTGTGTGGGGGTGATGGAGGGTGTGGGGGCGGTGATGGAGGGTGTGTGGGGGTGATGGAGGGTGTGGGGGCGGTGATGGAGGGTGTGTGGGGGTGATGGAGGGTGTGTGGGGGTGATGGAGGGAGTGTGGGGGTGATGGAGGGTATGGGGGGGGGGCGGGAGGTCAGCGGTCAGGACTCTTGAGTCTAACAGTTGAGGTATAATTCGATACGAAATAAATTTTGAGTTGAAGTGAAGTTTTTATACCATGAAGAGTCAGGAGAAGATAAGAGGGAGAGAACTGTAAGTTTACCTCACACCACTCATGAGGGAGAGAGAGCTGTAAGTTTACCTCACACCACTCATGAGGGGAGAGAGCTGTAAGTTTACCTCACACCACTCATGAGGGGAGAGAGCTGTAAGTTTACTTCACACCACTCATGGGGGAGAGAGCTGTAAGTTTACCTCACACCACTCATGAGGGGAGAGAGCTGTAAGTTTACTTCACACCACTCATGGGGGAGAGAGCTGTAAGTTTACCTCACACCACTCATGAGGGGAGAGAGCTGTAAGTTTACCTCACACCACTCATGGGGGAGAGAGAGCTGTAAGTTTACCTCACACCACTCATGAGGGGAGAGAGCTGTAAGTTTACCTCACACCACTCATGAGGGAGAGAGCTGTAAGTTTACCTCACACCACTCATGAGGGGAGAGAGCTGTAAGTTTACCTCACACCACTCATGAGGGAGAGAGCTGTAAGTTTACCTCACACCACTCATGAGGGGAGAGAGCTGTAAGTTTACCTCACACCACTCATGAGGGGAGAGAGCTGTAAGTTTACTTCACACCACTCATGGGGGAGAGAGCTGTAAGTTTACCTCACACCACTCATGAGGGGAGAGAGCTGTAAGTTTACCTCACACCACTCATGAGGGGAGAGAGCTGTAAGTTTACCTCACACCACTCATGAGGGAGAGAGCTGTAAGTTTACCTCACACCACTCATGAGGGGAGAGAGCTGTAAGTTTACCTCACACCACTCATGAGGGGAGAGAGCTGTAAGTTTACCTCACACCACTCATGGGGGAGAGAGAGCTGTAAGTTTACCTCACACCACTCATGAGGGGAGAGAGCTGTAAGTTTACCTCACACCACTCATGAGGGAGAGAGCTGTAAGTTTACCTCACACCACTCATGAGGGGAGAGAGCTGTAAGTTTACCTCACACCACTCATGGGGGAGAGAGCTGTAAGTTTACCTCACACCACTCATGAGGGGAGAGAGCTGTAAGTTTACCTCACACCACTCATGAGGGGAGAGAGCTGTAAGTTTACCTCACACCACTCATGGGGGAGAGAGCTGTATGTTTACCTCACACCACTCATGAGGGAGAGAGCTGTAAGTTTACCTCACACCACTCATGAGGGAGAGAGAGCTGTAAGTTTACCTCACACCACTCATGAGGGGAGAGAGCTGTAAGTTTACCTCACACCACTCATGGGGGAGAGAGCTGTTAGCTTACCTCACACCACTCATGAGGGAGAGAGCTGTAAGTTTACCTTACAGGTAAGCTTACAGGTAAGAGAGAGAGAGAGAGAGAGAGAGAGAGAGAGAGAGAGAGAGAGAGAGAGAGAGAGAGAGAGAGAGAGAGAGAGAGAGAGAGAGAGAGAGAGAGAGAGAGAGAGAGAGAGAGAGAGAGAGAGAGAGAGAGAGAGAGAGAGGGAGAGAGGGAGAGAGGGGGAGAGAGAGAGAGAGAGAGAGAGAGAGAGAGAGAGAGAGAGAGAGAGAGAGAGAGAGAGAGAGAGAGAGACAGAGAGAGAGAGAGAGAGAGAGAGAGAGAGAGAGAGGAAGAGAATCACAGTACTCCCTTACTCTGTTTCTGTTCTCTCTCCCTCTCTCTCTCTGTTTCTCTCTCTCTCTCTCTTTCCCTCCCTTCCTCGTCTTTCCTTCCTTTCCCTCTCTTTCCCGTCTCCCTCCCTGTGAGTGTGAGTGCCGTGGGAGTCCCACCAGGGGTGTGGGAGAGTGTGGGACCTGTATCAGCGTGGCAGTACGGTGGATCACACAACGGAAATCAATATCGCCTTTAGAAAGGTACTTCTATATTCAAAGTAAAAATAGCAAGCTTTACAAACCATGTAAACAGTAACAATAACTGTTCACTGTTAATAGATTTCGTTGATAAAAATAGACAGAATAGAACAGAACGTTGATGATAGAATTATTAGATGCAATGGGCCGAGTGAGAAATTAGAAGACGTAAATAACATCAATTGTAATCCTCTGGCTGCGGTCAACAGTTCAACATGACGACAGTCACGTATGTTTACTCAGAGGTTGGGAGATGAAAACCAGTGAAAATAGTCTAGGAATTATGGAACATTCTGTCACTCTGCGAGGACACGCCTCGACCCGAGTCTCTAAAGACTGCGATTATAAGGTTACGTCACGGAAAACAGCCTCTAAGGAGCCAGAGTGTCTCGCAGCAAGTGCGTCTTGCGAGCCAAGAGTCTCGGATGTTTACGTGCTTCGTCACATCATTGGCTGGCCGGGAGGAGAAGAGCCGTGACGTCACCGATGACGCGCGCCGTGACGTCAGAGGCACCAGTGCTGCCACAACTCGACCTTGAGGGGCGACCCTCACACGCTGGAAATGTCGTAGTACGTGAGTCTGCAGGTCTGGATCGCTCTTTTCGCTCTACACCTCACTTTCCTCAGTTCCCCCCTCGAAACTGAGCGAGAACTTCCCTCAGTTCCCCCTCGAAACTGAGCGAGAACTTTCCTCAGTTCCTCCTCGAAACTGAGGGAGAATGTGACAACTATAGCTTTGATAATGTCAATGTTACCCACTTGATTTTCCTCATTAGTTGATTATCAGGTCCTTTTTTTGTAACTAGTTGGTAACGGTTGCTGTTAACAACGATAGAGTGGTATTTATGAACGTTGGTAGCCGTTGTTTGTTAACGAGAGGTATCTGATAAAATGTTTGAGAAGGTGATGTGTGGTATCTGATTCTACCATTGTTGCCACTTTGTTGACACTTTACAATGTTGGTACGTCTGGTGTCTTCATAACATTATTCAACAATGATCGTACATTTGTAAGTGACTTAGTTTGTAAAGTTTAAAGTCGGGTCGTGCCCAAGCACCTCTAGTTATGTCTGGCAGTAGCGGCTGCTGGATTAAGCATTAGATGTTTATTATATCTCGTGTTTGAGACAAGGGCCAGGAACCTGCCAAGAATTCTCAGATTATCAGATTATTTAAACTAATATAATCTTTCTATTCTCGAATCCCTCGTAACTGGGAATATATATATATATATATATATATATATATATATATATATATATATATATATATATATATATATATATATATATATATATATATATATATATATATATATATATATTGGTTCTTGTTCATTGAGAAAGCTGGTTCTTCTCTGTCGTGCACACAGCTGTTTCTCCTCTGTCGTGCACACAGCTGTTTCTCCTCTGTCGTGCACGCAGCTAGTTCTTCTCTGTCGTGCACACAGCTGTTTCTCCTCTGTCGTGCATACAGCTGTTTCTCCTCTGCCGTGCACACAGCTGGTTCTCTTCTGCCGTGCACGCAACTGTTTCTCCTCTGCCGTGCACGCAGCTCCTCTGCCGTGCACACAGCTGTTTCTCCTCTGCCGTGCACGCAGCTCCTCTGCCGTGCACACAGCTGTTTCTCGTCATTCGTGCACACAGCTGTTTCTCCTCTGTCGTGCACACAGCTGTTTCTCCTCTGTCGTGCAGACAGCTGTTTCTCCTCTCTCTTTCTCCCAGTTTTTCTTGCATTCTTTGCAAACTGGTCATTTGCGCGAAGTGCAGGTTGCAAAGAATGTATACAGTTGAATTGCGTGGTTGAGTGGGGCTGTCTCGAGGCCCTCTGGGGCTCGCGGGAGTAGACATCTAATGGTACACTCTCACAGGTTGATCTTCAGTTCCTGGGTCCCACCTCTGAATATTCAATTGGGATCTGCCCTGTCAACATTTAAAAAATGGGGGGAGTATTAAGTCAGCCTCGACCACTTCTCTAGTCACTGCTTTCCCTCTACACGAGTATTGGGTTCGTGGATTCGTGGGCTCGTGGGTTCGTGGGTTCGTGGGTTCGAGGGTTCGTGGGTTGGGTTCCCCGGTACATGGGTAGAGGTGTGGGGTGGGAGACCGCGGGAACAGCTATTTTTAACCTCTTTATATATCAAGAATCGATTTGTTGATATTTACCTCGTACGCACGTGGTCGCCCAGAGCTGACATGTGCCCCACGTCACAGTCAGCTGTTGTGGTCACTGTAAACACACACACCTGACCAGTCATCCTTGGGGTGTGTGTGGTCTGTGCTGTGTTCACTGCAGGTGTGGCGTCTCCACAGGAGTGGTCGCTGTTCAGTACATATGACTGTACATCTGTTAACTCCAGTCACGACTGTAATGATCTGTATAAATCCAAAGCGAATAACGCTTCTGAATTGATGTATATATATATATATATTGGATCACACGCCCCACCAGACGTAAGGACTGTCTCAGTGGATAAGACTCAGAACTGATGACAAATGCCGGACTTCAAGATGCTATCAACCACTGCCAGGAGTGCACTATATTGCAGAGAGGAACATCGAAGCCTGGGGGAAAATAATTCAACGTTTGAAAACTCTATCGACATTGTCCTTTTAAAAACCCACAAGAATGCACCAATTAATCACCAGAAGATAACATGACCCATTGTACTCTGTTGTAAAGTACATACGAGTCTCCAGAGAGGGTTCACGGGGTAACTTTTGGGGCCTCGTGAGTGCCAGCCATTGTTATGAAGATGGCAACCTACTTGACGCTTCCAACAAGCTGGTGAGAGCAGGCACTGGGAGGCACCCAGTGCCTGCTTGACTATGCAGGAGTCTCGTGGCTGACTAAGCAAGCACTTTTAACACACATATGGCGACACGACTACAGTTTTAGCACTGAGACCTGCCAGCGCTTGCTCAAGAAAGGACTGGTTTCATTTGTAAGATTCCGACGTGTTTTACTTACAAAAGTAATATATAATTACGCATGACTATGGTTCCTTTTAACCTTCAGTATGTCTCTACTTTTGGTGAGCAAGTATCCCCCTACTTTAATGACTGGAGGTCATTACTTATTACGCCTGTACTTATAAGCTGTATTATCATCCAGTCTCAAAAGTCACACTTTATTGTGACATAAATCACCGTCAACAGGTGTGCTCACTGTTGCATAAAGACCAGATGAGAGTCGACAGGTGTGACCACAGGTGTTAACAGACCAGATCAAAGCCAACAGGTGTGGTTACTTCTTTAAAATTGTCGTTGAGCCGAGACTTGCACGACTTTCGCTGCTCTGCGGTGGCAAATTCTGTAACAAAGGTGAGGATTGTGACATTCTCCAAGATGACTTAAACAAGCGGCAGAGTTGGTACGAGAAATGGCTACTGGAGTTCAACACCAGCAAGTGCAAGTTGATGCAAATAGGTGCAGGCAACAGGATAACAAAAGGACAGTACACAATGAAGGGAAACTACCTTCCTTTAACAACTAGAGGAGGCTTATATAGATAGGACAGCATCAACAGCATGATACTCTACAATAGCAAAATATAGAACATCACTGAAGAATGTTGCATGAGGTAGCATCTAAATACCTGCACAATAAGCAGGTATTTAGATCAATATACATCACCACCTACGTGAGACCAGTGTAAGAGTATGCCGCCCCTATCGTGGAGCTCCTATCCAAACATACAAGGAAGTTCAAAAAGTCCAAAAGTTTGTGACGAGGCTCGTCCCAGAATTGTGAAGGAGGGAGTATGAAGAGAGACTGAAAGAACTGAACCTGACATCGCTACAAAAATAGGAAGGGGTGGGGGGGGGGGAGGGCATCTTAGAGGCGTATACAATTCTTAGATTGACATTGGGGGTTGTCACGGCGGCTAGAAAGGCGGAATCAAAGAGCTATGCTGCAGACACACATAGGTGATTACACACACACACACACACACACACATTCAATATACGATGAAGGACAACTACCTCTCTATAACGTCTAGAGAAAAGGACCTGGGAGTGGACATAACACCAAACCTAACTCCAGAGGCTCATATAAATAGAACAACATCAGCCGCATACTCTACTCTGACAAAAGTCAGAACATCCTTCAGAAACGTAAATAAGGAGGCTTTTAGATCACAGTATACCGCCTGTGTGAGGCCAGTCTTAGAGTATGCCGCCCCATCCTGGAGCCCCATCTTAAAAAAAACACATAAGGATGCTCGAAAAGGTGCAGAAGTTTGCAACGAGACTCGTCCCAGAGTTGCAAGGGATGAGGTACGAAGAGAGACTGAAGGAACTAAGCCTAACGAAGTTAGGAAGGAGGAGGGAGAGGGGGAACATGATAGAGACGTATAAAATACTTAGAGGAATTGACAAGGTGGAAACAGAGGAAATGTTTACAATGAATAACAACAGAACAAGGGGGCACGGATGGAAGCTTGAGACTCAGATGTTCTCACAGAAGGGTTAGAAAGTTCAAATTTAGCGTGCGGGAAGTGAGTAAATGGAATGACTTAAAGGAGCAGGTTGGGGAGGCTAACTAGATTCATAAATTTAAAAGAAGGTATGAAAGTGAAATAGGTCAAGAGTCACTGCATTAGACAACCAACGGCTAGAAAAGCGGGGTCCAAGAGTTAGAGCTCAATCCTGCAGGCTCAAATAGCCTAGTAGAAATAGGTGAGTACACACAAACACACACTGATTACCGGAGGCAAGCCACACGACACTGGAAAACACAAGAATTAGGGGACACATGATAAAATTCCACCTATAAAAAGTTCTATAAAACCTATAAAATTCTCAGGGGAATTGACAGGGTAGATATAGATAAACTGTTTAACACGGGTGGTACGCGAACAAGGGGACACAGGTGGAGACTGAGTATGCAGATAAGCCACAGGGACGTTAGAAGGAACTTTTTCAGTGTCAGAGTAGTTAACAGATGGAATGCATTAGGCAGTGATGTGGTGGAGGCTGACTCCATGCACAGTTTCAGATGCAGATATGATAGAGCCCAATAGGCTCAGGAATCTGTACACCAGTTGATTGACAGTTGAGAGGCGGGACCAAAGAGCCGAAGCTCAACCCCCGCAAGCACCATCAGGTGAGTACGTACACACGTGCTGTTGAACAAGCAGTCACCTGGGCAAAATGTGCTGAGAATAGACAATATTTAGGATGCCAGGGTGCTGGTGCCTGACACCAGGGGGTCACAGGGCCAGAGTGGTGCCGCGTGCTTGGCACTCTCAGTGTCTTCCCTCTCTCTCCCCCTCCCTCCCTCTACCCTCCCTCCCTCTACTCTCCCTCCAACGCATCCATTCTTATCTACTTCGCATAGTAAGAGCGTTGAGGACGTGGGAGGGGGCACCACCCCCCATTCCATCTTAGGGTGGCCGCCGAAGGGGGGGGGGGGTGTCTGGAAGAAGCGTGGGAAGTGGTGTACTCTCCTAGTTGTGCTTACGGGGGTTGAGCTCTAGCTCTTTGGTCCCGTCTCTCAACTGTCAATCAACTGGTGTACAGATTCCTGAGCCTACTGGGCTCTATCATATCTATATTTGAAACTGTGTATGGAGTCAGCCTCCACCACATCACTGCCTAATGTATTCCATCTCTTAACTACTCTGACACTGAAAAAGTTCTTTCTAACGTCTCTGTGGCTCATTTGGGTACTCCGTTTCCACCTGTGTTCCCTTGTGCGTGTTCCACCCGTGTTAAATAATCCATCCTTGTTTACCCTCTCAATTCCCCTGAAAATTTTGTATGTGGTGATCATGTCTCCCCTAGCTCTTCTGTCTTCCAGCGACGTGACGTGCAGTTCACGTATTTTGTCCTCATAACTCATGCCTCTTAGTTCTGGGACTAGTCTAGTGGCATACCTCTGAACTTTTTCCAGCTTCGTCTTGTGCTTGACAAGGTACGGGCTCCATGCTGGGGCCGCATACTCCAGGATTGGCCTTACATATGTGGTATACAAGGTTGTGAAAGATTCTTTACACAGGTTTCTGAAAGCAGTTCTGATGTTAGCCAGCCTCGCATAGGTCGCTGATGTTATTCTCTTTATGTGGACTTTAGGAATCAGGTTTGGTGTGATATCAACTCCTAGATCTTTCTCTCTGTCAGTTTCGTGAAGGACTTCATCTCCCATTTGGTATCCTGTGTCTGGTCTCCTAGTTCCTCCGCCTAGTTTCATTACTTTACATTTACTTGGGTTAAACTTTAGTAGCCATTTGTCGGACCATTCCTTCAATTTGTCTAGGTCATCTTGTAGCCTCATATTATCCTCCTCTGTCTTGATCCTCCTCATAATTTTTGCATCATCAGCAAACATCGAGAGCAACGAATCAATTCCTTCTGGGAGGTCATTTACGTATATCAGAAACAGTATAGGTCCAAGGACTGATCCCTGTGGGACTCCACTGGTGACTCCCCGCCACTCCGAGACCTCACCCCTCACGGTGACTCGCTGTGTCCTGTTGCCTAGGTACTCACTTATCCAGTGGAGTACCTTCCCTTTCACTCCTGCCTGCTTCTCCAGTTTGTGCGCTAGTCTCTTATGGTACTGTGTCAAAAGCTTTCTGGCAGTCCAGGAATATGCAGTCTGCCCAGCCCTCTATCTCTTGCCTGATTTTTGTTGCCTGGCCATAGAACTCAATTAATCCTGTTAGGCATGATTTGCCATCTCTGAACCCATGCTGATGTTACAAAGTTCTTCCGCTCCAGATGTTCCACTAGCTTTTTTCGCACAATCTTTTCCATCATCTTGCATGGAATGCAAGTTAGGGACACTGACCTGTAGTTCAATGCCTCTTGCCTATCATCCTTTCTGTATATTGGGACCACATTGGTCGTCTTCCAAATTTTTGGCAGTTCACCTGTTACCAGTGACTTGTTGTACACCATGGAGAGTGGTAGGCACAGAGCTTTTGCTCCTTCCTTTAGATTCCATGATGAGATTCCATCCGGGCCTATAGCCTTTGTCACGTCCAAATCTAGCAGATGCTTCCTCACCTCCCCACTGGTAATCACAAACTCCTCTAGTGGTGTCTGGTTTGATGTTCCCTCTCTTATCTCTGGGACTTCTTCTTGCTCTGAGGTGAAGACTTCCTGGAATTTCTTACTGCGTTCCTCGCACACTTCCTTGTCGTTTGTAGTGAATCTTTCTGCCCCTATCCTCAGTTTCATTACTTGTTCCTTCACTGTTGTTTTCCTCCAGATGTGGCTATGCAGCAGTTTGGGTTGAGTCTTTGCCTTGCTCGCTATGTCATTTTCATATTGCCTCTCTACCTCTCTTCTCACCCTGACGTATTCATTCCTGGCGCTCTGGTACCTTTCTCTGCTCTCTAGTGTTCTGTTGTTACTATAGTTTCTCCACGCCCTTTTACTTAGCTGCTTTGCTAGCTTACAACTCTGATTAAACCATGGGTTTCTCATCTGTATTTCCTTTTTTTCCTTTTGGATTGGGACGAACTTGTCTGCTGCCTCCTTACATTTCTGTGTGATGTAGTCTATCATGTCTTGAACCGTCTTTCCTCTGAGCTGTTTCCCAAGCTATTTCAGTTAGGAATTTTCTCATCTCATAGTTTCCCTTCCGGAATGCCGGCCTCTTGTTTTCTGGTCCCTTCCTTGAGTACATTAACCCTTCTTCGACCAGATACTCAAACAACAGTACACTGTGATCACTCATACCCACGGGGGCTTCAAGACCGATGTCCGTTATGTCTGAATCGTTCAATACTAGGTCGAGTCTTGCTGGTCGAGTCTTGCTGGTCGAGTCTTGCTGGTCGAGTCTTGCTGATCGAGTTTTGCTGGTCGGCAGCTTTACAGTCATGTACAGGCTGCACCTACAGTAAGCAAACTTTGGATACTTGGCTAAGATTCCCGGCAGTACATCATTATGGATGAAGTACTTAAACATTTCTTGGATACCATTGATGGTGATATTTCTGAGTAACTCTGCGATTTTTTTCACAATCCATTATATAATGCAAAGTATGCGAATAGTTCTGCTTACAGAGTTTACATTTAGTCAAATCAACATCAGCAGAAGTTACAAACTCCCAGAGGTACTTGTAGCCGAGCCTAAGACTAGCAGTGGTAACATCTAGAAGTCTGCTAACATTATTGGATGACACATAGACGTGCGGTTCTTCCTGCATAATAGAATGATAATAGATGGAGGAACTGGTGTGAATTTCACTTTCAAGTTCAAGTTCAAGGATGTTTACTGAGATAAGCAATAAATACATCTCAAAGGGATAGAGTAGCTTAGGCTATTTCTACCCCCCCAAAAAAAAATTCACTTTGCCTCAAGTCTATGAGATTTTGTTGACGTTGAGAAGTAAAAATAACACTCAGGGCAATTATATAACATTAATCCCTTTGTTTACCCTCTCAGCTCTTCCCCTGTCCCCTCTCCCCCCTGTCTATTCATCTCCCCAAACCCCCTCTCACTAGGCCATCTGTGTGGATGAACCGTTGCCATGACAACGAACACCTAACTAATAATTTACATTGGGATTCTGCGCGCATGTGGAGAGAGAGAGAGAGAGAGAGAGAGAGAGAGAGAGAGAGAGAGAGAGAGAGAGAGAGAGAGAGAGAGAGAGAGAGAGAGAGAGAGAGAGAGAGAGAGAGAGAGAGAGAGCGAGAGAGAGAGAGAGAGAGAGAGAGAGAGAGAGAGAGAGAGAGAGAGAGAGAGAGAGAGAGAGAGAGAGAGAGAGAGAGAGAGAGAGAGAGAGAGAGAGAGAGAGAGAGAGAGAGAGAGAGAGAGAGAGAGAGAGAGAGAGAGAGAGGATAAGAGCAATAGGATCATAACTATCTGCTGTCAAAGTAGACAGCCTACACACCTGCTGACAGTACTGTACGCGAGGCCAGAGGTCAGAGGGTTCTCCCAGCTGACGTACACTGTCAGCAGGAGACAGCTGCAGACAGCTGGACACTGTGGTGGCGCCAGGCGCCTCGGGGCACTTCTTCACATTACCGAGAACAGTGTAAGGATGACACGTCTTAGACAATATACATATATTAAACTGCTAAATGCCTATTGGTCCATACGAGGCAGCTGCTACAGTGGACCATACGAGGCAGCTGCTACAGTGGTCCATACGAGGCAGCTGCCACAGTGGTCCATACGAGGCAGCTGCCACAGTGGTCCATACGAGGCAGCTGCCACAGTGGTCCATACGAGGCAGCTGCTACAGTGGTCCATACGAGGCAGCTGCCACAGTGGTCCATACGAGGCAGCTGCTACAGTGGACCATACGAGGCAGCTGCTACAGTGGACCATACGAGGCAGCTGCTACAGTGGACCATACGAGGCAGCTGCTACAGTGGACCATACGAGGCAGCTGCTACAGTGGACCATACGAGGCAGCTGCTACAGTGGACCATATGAGGCAGCTGCTACAGTGGTCCATACGAGGCAGCTGCTACAGTGGACCATACGAGGCAGCTGCCACAGTGGACCATACGAGGCAGCTGCCACAGTGGTCCATACGAGGCAGCTGCTACAGTGGTCCATACGAGGCAGCTGCTACAATGTTGTGCTAGCAATTATGTAAAGAGGGAGAGATAGACGGAATATGCAACAATTAAAAGTTATTCGTCGACAATTTCCCAACTAAGTAATACATTAGCCAGGAATACGTCAGCAGTAATAAAATAATACATTAACAGTAATAAATTAATACAATAGCCGTAATACAATAATACATCAGCAGAGCCCTAAGTATTATTAAATAGGACTCTGTAGAGGTTGAAGTGAATTATATAATTGGTGTGTTGTTAATTATGAGGACTTGCATTTTAATCTACGCCCTCCCTGGCCACCCTTGGCCACGCCCTCCCTGGCCACCCTTGGCCACGCCCTCCCTGGCTACCCTTGGCCACGCCCTCCCTGGCCACCCTTGGCCACGCCCTCCCTGGCCACCCTTGGCCACGCCCTCCCTGGCCACCCCTGGCCACGCCCTCCCTGGCCACCCTTGGCCACGCCCTCCCTGGCCACCCTTGGCCACGCCCTCCCTGGCCACCCCTGGCCACGCCCTCCCTGGTCACCCTTGGCCACGCCCTCCCTGGCCACCCTTGGCCACGCCCTCCCTGGCCACCCCTGGCCACGCCCTCCCTGGCCACCCCTGGCCACGCCCTCCCTGGCCACCCTTGGGCACCCTTGGCCACGCCCTCCCTGGCCACCCTTGGGCACCCTTGGCCACGCCCTCCCTGGCCACCCTTGGCCACGTCCTGCCTGGCCACCCCTGACACGTGGCCAGGGAGGGCGTGAGGTTGTACCATACACTGGGGCGTATTACCTCCTGAAAAACAGGCAATTCTCGCACGAACTACAGATAATCTTAACACTGTTGGGAACCATCTACGTGTTCACACTATTATTAATTACGTCTTAATGGCGAGAGATTCTCTTCATGAAAATTATCTTTAGAATTTGTTAACTTCAGACAAACTGGGTAAAATAATTTAAAATAATTTTATCAAATGCAATAAATTCAGTGCTAAGTAGTCTCATTTTCTCGATTTGTTGCCGTCAACTTGATGCACTTTGCTTATGCAACAGCTGGCGGCTGACGCAACCCAGATATGATCTTGTGCAGCATTGCATGTTGAGCAACGCCTGTGTCTGCATGCTTCAGTTGTGTTAATATTTGATGCACGAAACACAGTTCCGCTGGACGACAGGTATACACAGGTGACCAGTAGCTTTATTTTATTGTTATTTTCTACCACAGACGTGGCCACACATTTACAATGCTAACCAGCATATATATATACATTTTCTTGTGTCCTCCATGGACAGGGTTAGAGATGTGTTAAACATATAGTTCAAGGGTTTATTGAACACTCAACCACAGAAGGTGATTCGGTGCTTTTAAAATGCTAGGCTAACCTACATACGTAAATACATAGATACACAGATTTACGTATGCCCTGCATAAAGTGTTCGAAGTGTGCTGATAGAGAAACTAGTGTGCAATTAAGCACTTAATCACTGAAGGTGATTAAGATGCTTTTACATGCTCAGGTTATATAGTTACATCACATACATACAATGTATAATTGATACATTACATGGTGACCAGTAGTGGGAGAGGCAGGTGTACACAGGTGTGAAGTAGTGTGGGAGACAGGTGTACACAAGTGTCAAGCAGTGGGAGAGGCAGATGTACACAGGTGACAAGCAGTGGGAGAGGCAGGTGTACACAGGTGACACAATGAGATAGAGGTTCCAAGTCTATACGAAGATGTATATTTTTTTCTTATACAGATTCTCTGTCCTAAGTCATATCCACATTTGAAGCTGCGTATCGAGTCTTGTCTCCACCTAAAAAATATTGCCCCTGAGAATTGTGTATGTAGTAATCATGTCTCTCCCGAAGCCTGTATATATATAACAGTAACTTGACGCTCAACCTGTTTAGTCTTTTCTCGTAGCCAGACCCTCTAAGCTGTGAAACTAGTGTAATGGTCTTCCAGCTTCATGTTGTGTCTGGTGAGTAGTGGCTGCACAACCCGACCTTTTCACATGATAGTACGTTTTGTGACTATGGAGTCGAAAGTACCAATAGATAGTTCTGGAGCCCCTGCAAGCCACTTTTCGTAAATTTTTCTTAATAGTCCAGAAAAAAAGGCTAAAACAAAAATTATATATTCCAAGGCTTAGTATAGCACATATATATGTACAGTATCAGGCCTCAGATAGCGGGTGTTAGGTCTAGGATGATTAGATTTGGTTAGGTTTCATTTAGCAACATAAATAGAGAGTAAATAATTATCAAAAGAAGGCACCAAGCCGGGAAGGCTATGTAGCACACGTACATATATATATATATATATATATATATATATATATATATATATATATATATATATATATATATATATATATATATATATATATATATATATATATATATATATATATGTCGTACCTAGTAGCCAGAACGTACTTTTTGGCCTACTATGCAAGGCCCGATTTGCATAATAAGCCAAGTTTTCCTGAATTAATATATTTTCTCTAATTTTTTTCTTATGAATACATAAAGCTACCCATTTCATTATGTATGAGGTCAATTTTTTTTTATTGGAGTTAAAATTAACGTAGATATATGACCGAACCTAACCAACCCTACCTAACCTAACCTAACCTATCTTTATAGGTTAGGTTTGGTTAGGTAGCCGAAAAAGTTAGGTTTGGTTAGGTTAGGTAGATTAGGTAGTCGAAAAACAATTAATTCATGAAAACTTGGCTTATTAGGCAAATCGGGCCTTGCAAAGTAGGCTGAGAAGTGCGTTCTGGCTACTAGGTACGACATATATATATATATATATATATATATATATATATATATATATATATATATATATATATATATATATATATATATAACTTTTCCGGTGTATCCGTATTCAAGAACACAAAAATTCAATTTTCTCGTGGTCCATGACGGCATATTGGTATTTTCATTTTAGGGGGAGGGGCTGCGATGCCTCCCCATCCCGATAACAGTAGACAGTAGTTGGCCTCCTTCACCCGATGCGGACAACAATAGGTAGATAGGACAAAGGGCCGACAAGAGACATCACATCACACACAACCAACCAACTTACTCCATCGGGAGACACTTGTTTCCTCAACGGGTAGATGAATCTGGCTCATATTCAACAAAAGGCGGCAGTACCACCCTGGGCCAGCTATTCCCAATCACCACCAGCCCCCGTCCTTAGCGCCAACAATTATCCATCTCCGCCAAATTCTCCCTTGAGCCAACCATTCTCTATCTCCACCAGCCCTTCCCCTGGTGGCCATCACCATGTATCGCTTTTAAAGAATGTCTCCCCCAGCCATCAGACCATCTTCACGGGCAAGTGTTGGATGTTGAACTGCAAATGAGGGAGGGTGAGGCAGATGTGGGTGGAGCCTGGGAGGGTGGAGCCTGGGAGGGTGGATCGGGTACGGGTGGAGCACAGAGGTGGAACAGATGTTGGGTGGAGCACGTGAGGTGGAGCAGGTGTGTGTATTAACAATCAATTAAACAATCTCCATGGCGTAGTGCTGTTACAGCCCCGCTCCTGTGCCAGGTAAGTCCACTACGGTTCCAAGTAGTCGATTTCTTTCATTATTCTGTAGCCCCGTACTACTTGGAACTTTTTCTTCCGAGTGGCTGAATCTAAAACAACAACAACAGTGACGTAGTGATAAAGCACTCGCCCGGCGCTTTGCGAGCACTGTAACCTGGAGTCGTATCCTGGTTGAGAAGGATTGACCGAGTGCCAATCCTTAACTGGAGCCTCTGTTCACCCAGCATGGAATGGCTACCTGGTTGTTAAACGATTTGGCGGATCGTAATCCAGGGAAAAATAATAATTAAGGACCTGCCTGAAACGCTATGCATGCTAGTGACTTTACAATAATGTAAGAACTTTAAGATAAGATATGATACAGAAAACGCTGAGGAGGCGGAATAGATCAGTGTCCCCTTCAGTTCTGTTCTCTCTCCAGCTTCGTGAAGTTTTCTCTTACTCTCTCTCTCTCTCACTCTTTCTCGTTTCATTCAATTAAGAAAGGCTGGCGATGTGTCAAGAGGAGCTGAGCAATAGTTAAACAACTATTATGTTTCTGTTTCAGTTAAAAGAAGATGTTGATAAGACGCGGAGGCGACGCAGGCAGCGAGGTGGTAGGGCAGCGGCGGCAGTAGTCGAGCTGCGTCTGTGGTGAGTGCGGCTACCAGGCGCCCGCCCCGACCTCCTGTGGCCACGACCAGGATATTCCTGGTATCTTACAGTGCCACTCTTTGATTGCATGATATTTATATCTATATTGTAGTCAGACTATATATATATATATATATATATATAGTTTTTGATGGACTGTGTAAAACTTTTTTTTTTAGCTAATACTTTGATTATGTTATTAAATATGATTATACGATGACTGAGTTTGGGGTGGTACGTGGGATAGATGGAAAAAAATGGTGGTATTTTAACTGGAATATAATTAACATAACTATATTTATGCTGCTGGCATCTCATAATTTATAAAGCTCTTTTAAAACAACACCATTCTAGTCATAATACGTACTCCAGAGTTAGGTAAAACTTTTTGTTTTTTATATCAATTTAGATTTTTTAAATTGTTTTAAACTACTACGAGAAATAGTAAAACATAGGCCAGGTCAATACCCCATTCCGTATCCCTGCGTACGATCCAGATATATATACACAAACATATATATAAATATATTTTTTTTTTAGTATCAACAGAAGCATGTACAGTTAGCAGACTTGGATGAATATATTGGCAAAGTTCCCCATCCCCCTAAACCGACGCTTCCACCATCATGTACGTCCCTCGTTTCTCGCCATCTCCACAGAGTAGATTATTGTGGGAGGAAATATGGTGTGGATGAGAGGCTGCAGGTCGAGGAGGCATTCCTGTGTTGTCTTGAGGTCAAGGGAAACCAGGCATGATACTGCAGGTGGAAGATGTCGGTGAGAAGGTGAGTCGCATGCTCACGCAGGACCTTCCCGACCAACACACAACGTATATAGCCACAAAAAACAGAGAAACAATAACATAACGTTGCTGGAATGTTGTGTGTTTGCTGGGACTTTAACTGTCGCAGCAACATTATATCACTGTAAAGCTTCCTAGCTCTATCATACATGTTCCGACACACTATAAAATGTACGTGTGACTTTAATATTCTGCATCAATGCTAAGCTTTTTTTGTTTTGTTTTTGTTTGCTGAAACATCAGTGTTGCAAGGACCAGCTAGAGCATTCGGTAGAGATACCACGAGATACCAAACATTTGACACTTTGTTGTATCGTCATTATATGTTTTTTGTGACATGTTTTTGTTGATGTGATCATATGTCGTATCATCTCTACTCTCACCATTACTTCAGTGTATGACTGTATCTCACACGCCTCCGATAGTGACCAACTCATCGTCCTGTTTAGCTAGTACTCTTCATAACTATGTGAACCATCGTACATACATAGACGTAATGGGCAGCTAGATAGTAGAGTTAAGTACTATACACTTTGCAGAGTCTAGAAAGAAAAAAAAATAAAAATAAACTTAAATTTTCCTCGGTCTAATATAACACATATATGTACTATGTTAGGCTTCAAATAGAGTGTACTACGCCAAGCATGATTAGGTTAGGTTAGGTTAGATTAGGTTAGGTTAGGTTAGGTTAGGTTAGGTTAGATTAGGTTAGGTTTCATTAGCAGCATAAATACACAACATTTTCCGGTTTGTTCAAATTTAATAGTATTCTACCAAATTTTACTTTTCTAACTGTTCATTACGTCAATATATGCACGATGGTCCCCCGTGTTACTGGGAGTACTGACTACACAGGAGGAAGGGCTGCTTAAACTTGTGCCTAGCAACAGTGACTGGTGCCCTGGAGCCAGGGTGACTGGTGCCCTGGAACCACAGTGACTGGTGCCCTGGAGCCATAGTGACTGGTGCAGTGGAACCACAGTGACTGGTGCCCTGGAGTCATAGTGACTGGTGCCCTGGAGCCAGGGTGACTAGTGCCCTGGAGCCAGGGTGACTGGTGCCCTGGAGCCAGGGTGACTGGTGCCCTGGAGCCAGGGTGACTGGTGCCCTGGAGCCAGGGTGACTGGTGCCCTGGAGCCAGGGTGACTGGTGCCCTGGAGCCAGGGTGACTGGTGCCCTGGAACCACGGTGACTGGTGCCCTGGAGCCATAGTGACTGGTGCCCTGGAGCCAACAGTGACTGGTGCCCTGGTACCACAGTGACTGGTGCCCGGGAGTCACATTGACTGGTGCCCTGGAGCCACAGTGACTGGTGCCCTGGAGCCACAGTGACTGGTGCCCTGGAGCCACAGTGAATGGTGCCCTGGAGCCAACAGTGACTGGTGCCCTGGAGCCACAGTGACTGGTGCCCTGGAGCCACAGTGACTGGTGCCCTGGAGCCAACAGTGACTGGTGCCTTGGAACCGCAGTGACTGGTGCCCTGGAACCACAGTGACTGGTGCCCTGGATCCACAGTGACTGGTGCCCTGGAGCCAACAGTGACTGGTACCCTGGAACCACAGTGACTGGTGTCCTGGATCCACAGTGACTGGTGCCCTGGAGCCAACAGTGACTGGTGCCCGGGAGCCACAGTGACTGGTGTGCTGGAGCCACAGTGACTGGTGTGCTGGAGCCACAGTGACTGGTGCCCTGGAGCCAACAGTGACTGGTGCCCGGGAGCCACAGTGACTGGTGCCCTGGATCCACAGTGACTGGTGCCCTGGAGCCACAGTGACTGGTGCCCTGGAGCCACGGTGACTGGTGCCCTGGAGCCACGGTGACTGGTGCCCTGGAGCCACGGTGACTGGTGCCCTGGAGCCACAGTGACTGGTGCCCTGGATCCACAGTGACTGGTGCCCGGGAGCCACAGTGACTGGTGCCCTGATCCACAGTGACTGGTGCCCTGGAGCCACAGTGACTGGTGCCCTGGAGCCACGGTGACTGGTGCCCTGGAGCCACGGTGACTGGTGCCCTGGAGCCACGGTGACTGGTGCCCTGGAACCACAGTGACTGGTGCCCTGGATCCACAGTGACTGGTGCCCTGGATCCACAGTGACTGGTGCCCTGGAGCCACGGTGACTGGTGCCCTGGAGCCACGGTGACTGGTGCCCTGGAGCCACAGTGACTGGTGCCCTGGAACCACAGTGACTGGTGCCCTGGAGCCACGGTGACTGGTGCCCTGGAGCCACAGTGACTGGTGCCCTGGAGCCACAGTGACTGGTGCCCTGGAACCACAGTGACTGGTGCCCTGGAGCCACAGTGACTGGTGCCCTAGAGCCACGGTGACTGGTGCCCTGGAGCCACGGTGACTGGTGCCCTGGAGCCACGGTGACTGGTGCCCTGGAGCCACAGTCACTGGTGCCCTAGAGCCACAGTGACTGGTGCCCTGGATCCACAGTGACTGGTGCCCGGGAGCCACAGTGACTGGTGCCCTGGATCCACAGTGACTGGTGCCCTGGAGCCACAGTGACTGGTGCCCTGGAGCCACGGTGACTGGTGCCCTGGAGCCACGGTGACTGGTGCCCTGGAACCACAGTGACTGGTGCCCTGGATCCACAGTGACTGGTGCCCTGGATCCACAGTGACTGGTGCCCTGGAGCCACGGTGACTGGTGCCCTGGAGCCACGGTGACTGGTGCCCTGGAGCCACAGTGACTGGTGGCCTGGAGCCACGGTGACTGGTGCCCTGGAGCCACGGTGACTGGTGCCCTGGAGCCACAGTGACTGGTGCCCTGGAACCACAGTGACTGGTGCCCTGGAGCCACGGTGACTGGTGCCCTGGAGCCACAGTGACTGGTGCCCTGGAGCCACAGTGACTGGTGCCCTGGAACCACAGTGACTGGTGCCTTGGAGCCACAGTGACTGGTGCCCTAGAGCCACGGTGACTGGTGCCCTGGAGCCACGGTGACTGGTGCCCTGGAGCCACGGTGACTGGTGCCCTGGAGCCACAGTGACTGGTGCCCTAGAGCCACGGTGACTGGTGCCCTGGAGCCACGGTGACTGGTGCCCTGGAGCCACGGTGACTGGTGCCCTGGAGCCACGGTGACTGGTGCCCTGGAACCACAGTGACTGGTGCCCTGGAGCCACGGTGACTGGTGCCCTGGAGCCACGGTGACTGGTGCCCTGGAGCCATAGTGACTGGAGCCCTGGAGCCACGGTGACTGGTGCCCTGGAGCCATAGTGACTGGAGCCCTGGAGCCACAGTGACTGGTGCCCTAGAGCCACGGTGACTGGTGCCCTGGAGCCACGGTGACTGGTGCCCTAGAGCCACGGTGACTGGTGCCCTAGAGCCACGGTGGCTGGTGCCCTGGAGCCACAGTGACTGGTGCCACAGTGACTGGTGCCCTAGAGCCACGGTGACTGGTGCCCTGGAACCACAGTGACTGGTGCCCTGGAGCCACGGTGACTGGTGCCCTAGAGCCACGGTGGCTGGTGCCCTGGAACCACAGTGACTGGTGCCCTGGAGCCACAGTGACTGGTGTCCTAGAGCCACGGTGACTGGTGCCCTGGAGCCACAGTGACTGGTGCCCTGGAGCCACAGTGACTGGTGCCCTGGAACCACAGTGACTGGTGCCCTGGAGCCACGGTGACTGGTGCCCTGGAGCCACAGTGACTGGTGCCCTGGAGCCACAGTGACTGGTGCCCTGGAACCACAGTGACTGGTGCCCTGGAGCCACAGTGACTGGTGCCCTAGAGCCACGGTGACTGGTGCCCTGGAGCCACGGTGACTGGTGCCCTGGAGCCACGGTGACTGGTGCCCTGGAGCCACAGTCACTGGTGCCCTAGAGCCACAGTGACTGGTGCCCTGGATCCACAGTGACTGGTGCCCGGGAGCCACAGTGACTGGTGCCCTGGATCCACAGTGACTGGTGCCCTGGAGCCACAGTGACTGGTGCCCTGGAGCCACGGTGACTGGTGCCCTGGAGCCACGGTGACTGGTGCCCTGGAACCACAGTGACTGGTGCCCTGGATCCACAGTGACTGGTGCCCTGGATCCACAGTGACTGGTGCCCTGGAGCCACGGTGACTGGTGCCCTGGAGCCACGGTGACTGGTGCCCTGGAGCCACAGTGACTGGTGGCCTGGAGCCACGGTGACTGGTGCCCTGGAGCCACGGTGACTGGTGCCCTGGAGCCACAGTGACTGGTGCCCTGGAACCACAGTGACTGGTGCCCTGGAGCCACGGTGACTGGTGCCCTGGAGCCACAGTGACTGGTGCCCTGGAGCCACAGTGACTGGTGCCCTGGAACCACAGTGACTGGTGCCTTGGAGCCACAGTGACTGGTGCCCTAGAGCCACGGTGACTGGTGCCCTGGAGCCACGGTGACTGGTGCCCTGGAGCCACGGTGACTGGTGCCCTGGAGCCACAGTGACTGGTGCCCTAGAGCCACGGTGACTGGTGCCCTGGAGCCACGGTGACTGGTGCCCTGGAGCCACGGTGACTGGTGCCCTGGAGCCACGGTGACTGGTGCCCTGGAACCACAGTGACTGGTGCCCTGGAGCCACGGTGACTGGTGCCCTGGAGCCACGGTGACTGGTGCCCTGGAGCCATAGTGACTGGAGCCCTGGAGCCACAGTGACTGGTGCCCTAGAGCCACGGTGACTGGTGCCCTGGAGCCACGGTGACTGGTGCCCTAGAGCCACGGTGACTGGTGCTCTAGAGCCACGGTGGCTGGTGCCCTGGAGCCACAGTGACTGGTGCCACAGTGACTGGTGCCCTAGAGCCACGGTGACTGGTGCCCTGGAACCACAGTGACTGGTGCCCTGGAGCCACGGTGACTGGTGCCCTAGAGCCACGGTGGCTGGTGCCCTGGAACCACAGTGACTGGTGCCCTGGAGCCACAGTGACTGGTGTCCTAGAGCCACGGTGACTGGTGCCCTGGAGCCACAGTGACTGGTGCCCTGGAGCCACGGTGACTGGTGCCCTGGAACCACAGTGACTGGTGCCCTGGAGCCACGGTGACTGGTGCCCTGGAGCCACGGTGACTGGTGCCCTGGAGCCACGGTGACTGGTGCCCTGGAGCCACAGTGACTGGTGCCCTGGAGCCACGGTGACTGGTACCCTGGAACCACAGTGACTGGTGCCCTGGAGCCACGGTGACTGGTGCCCTAGAGCCACGGTGACTGGTGCCCTGGAGCCACGGTGACTGGTGCCCTAGAGCCACGGTGACTGGTGCCCTGGAGCCACGGTGACTGGTGCCCTGGAGCCACGGTGACTGGTGCCCTGGAGCCACAGTGACTGGTGCCCTGGAGACACAGTGACTGGTGCCCTGGAGCCACGGTGACTGGTGCCCTGGAGCCACAGTGACTGGTGCCCTGGAGCCACAGTGACTGGTGCCCTAGAGCCACGGTGACTGGGGCCCTGGAGCCACAGTGACTGGTGCCCTGGAGCCACGGTGACTGGTGCCCTGGAACCACAGTGACTGGTGCCCTGGAGCCACGGTGACTGGTGCCCTGGAGCCACGGTGACTGGTGCCCTGGAGCCACGGTGACTGGTGCCCTGGAGCCACAGTGACTGGTGCCCTGGAGCCACGGTGACTGGTGCCCTGGAGCCACAGTGACTGGTGCCCTGGAGCCACGGTGACTGGTGCCCTAGAGCCACGGTGACTGGTGCCCTGGAGCCACGGTGACTGGTGCCCTAGAGCCACGGTGACTGGTGCCCTGGAGCCACGGTGACTGGTGCCCTGGAGCCACGGTGACTGGTGCCCTGGAGCCACGGTGACTGGTGCCCTGGAGCCACAGTGACTGGTGCCCTGGAGCCACAGTGACTGGTGCCCTGGAGCCACGGTGACTGGTGCCCTGGAGCCACGGTGACTGGTGCCCTGGAGCCACGGTGACTGGTGCCCCTGGAGCCACAGTGACTGGTGCCCTGGAGTCACACTGACTGGTGCCCTGGAACCATAGTGACTGGTGCCCGGGAGTCACATTGACTGGTGCCCTGGAACCATAGTGACTGGTGCCCTGGAACCACAGTGACTGGTGCCCTGGAACCATAGTGACTGGTGCCCGGGAGTCACATTGACTGGTGCCCTGGAACCACAGTGACTGGTGCCCTGGAACCATAGTGACTGGTGCCCGGGAGCCAACAGTGACTGGTGCCCTGGAACCATAGTGACTGGTGCCCTGGAGCCACAGTGACTGGTTCTCTGGAACCATAGTGACTGGTGCCCTGGAGTCATAGTGACTGGTGCCCTGGAGTCACATTGACTGGTGCCCTGGAACCATAGTGACTGGTGCCTTGGAGTCACAGTGACTGGTGCCCGGGAGCCAACAGTGACTGGTGCCCTGGAACCACAGTGACTGGTGCCCTGGAGCCACAGTGACTGGTGCCCGGGAGCCAACAGTGACTGGTGCCCTGGAGCCACAGTGACTGGTGCCCTGGAGCCACAGTGACTGGTGCCCTGGAGCCACAGTGACTGGTACCCTGGAGCCACAGTGACTGGTGCCCTGGAGCCACAGTGAATGGTGCCCTGGAGCCACAGTGACTGGTACCCTGGAGCCACAGTGACTGGTACCCTGGAGCCACAGTGACTGGTGCCCTGGAGTCACATTGACTGGTGCCCTGGAGCCACAGTGACTGGTGCCCTGGAGCCACAGTGACTGGTGCCCTGGAGCCACAGTGACTGGTACCCTGGAGCCACAGTGACTGGTGCCCTGGAGCCACAGTGAATGGTGCCCTGGAGCCACAGTGACTGGTACCCTGGAGCCACAGTGACTGGTACCCTGGAGCCACAGTGACTGGTGCCCTGGAGTCACATTGACTGGTGCCCTGGAACCATAGTGACTGGTGCCCGGGAGCCAACAGTGACTGGTGCCCTGGAACCACAGTGACTGGTGCCCTGGAGCCACAGTGACTGGTGCCCGGGAGCCAACAGTGACTGGTGCCCTGGAGCCACAGTGACTGGTGCCCTGGAGCCACAGTGACTGATGTCCTGGAGCCAGGGTGACTGGTGCCCTGGAGCCACAGTGACTGGTGCCCTGGAGCCACAGTGACTGGTGCCTGGGAGCCACAGTGACTGGTGCCCCTGGAGCCAGGGTGACTGGTGCCCCTGGAGCCAGGGTGACTGGTGCCCTGGGAGCCACAGTGACTAGTGCCCCTGGAGCCGCAGTGACTGGTGCCCTGGAGCCACAGTGACTGGTGCCCCGGGAGCCACAGTTCCCGGGGCCCCGGGAGCCACAGTGACCGGGGCCCCGGGAGCCACAAACAATAATAAGGCAGAAAGGGATAAAACACCTGACAAGTGTAGTAACGTGATTATATTTACCGCAGGTGGAGGCTGGCGCGCGCGTCACGTACTGCCTCACACCGGCAGGGAGGGCGGAGCCACGGCTCGGGCAGCTGCCAGAGCCACCACCCTCCTGCAACATCAACTTGCCCTCAACCTCCTTCAATTCCTCCGCCTGCTGCGATGCCGTCGCCGACTGCTGCGGGTACCCGACCACCGCCATCTACGCCGTTCTGGGCTTCTCTAGATGCTGGTGGAAATACTCAGTGACGTTAACGTCGCCGAGAGAGCACGCCAGTGACGCCATGGATGAGGGCGTGGCTACAGCGTCGCGGGGCGGGCCTGAGGTGACAGGAGTCGGCTGGTCGCTGCCATGTAGTCTCTCTTCTCTCCTGGCCATGAACTGCCGGGCGCGGGCGGAGGGACTGGCGCGCAGATTGCAATCCCGTGTTCGAATCGGCTCGAACGGTTCCTCGGCGTTCGAGGAAACGTCCCTGGTGAACCCGGGACCCGAGGACCACTATGCGTCCATGGAGTACCGGCACTCCACACAGGGCCCCGAGGACCACTATGCAGCCTTGGAGTACCGGCACTCGTCCTTCGACGGCACGCACATGGATCTTCTGGAAGATTCGAAACTTCGTCCCATACACGTAGTGACATCAGAACCAACGTTACATCTGTGTCTGCCTTCACCTCCCCCCCTTGGCAACCTGCCCGAGCAGGACTCCGATGTGTACTATGACTTCGACCTGGCGAGCCCAGACGAGGTGCTGGAGGGCGAGGAGGAAGACGAGGAGGAACAGCAGCAGCAGCAGCAGGCGCATCAGCAGCAGCAGCAGGAAGTCGAGGAACACCAACATAATGAAGCCGGTGAGAGGCCCGAGAGTGGCTGTGTCACCTCTGTCACCTCCCCCGTCATGTTCGACAACGAGAGAGATGACGAGGAGAGTGAGGAAGCAGACTCCGCGACCCCCGGAGAGCTCTTCCCGCCGGAGGAGTCCCTGGTCTGCTCTCCTGACGCAGACCTCCGCGCTGTCAGGCAACTGCTGTCCTACTCCTCTCTTACCGACGCCTTGAGCTCCACGGCTGAGCCAGCTGCAAACTACGGCTCTTGTAAACAGGCTGACAACTACGGCATTTATGAACAAGGTGACAACTCCGGCACTTGTGAACAAGACACGGACTATAGCACTTGTGCACAAGTTGACACTAGCAATTTTGAAAATATTGACAGCAGTAATTATGAACACGGTGACAACTACGGCACTTGTGAGGAAGGTGGTAAATACGGCACTTGTGAAGACACTTGTGAAGTAGTTGACAACTACGGCATTTGTGAAGAAGTTGACAACCACGACACTTGTGAGGAAGTTGACAACCACGACACTTGTGAAGTTGACAACCACGGCACTTGTGAAGTTGACAACCACGGCACTTGTGAAGAAGTTGACAACTACGACACTTGTGAAGACACTTGTGAAGTAGTTGACAACCATGACACTTGTGAGGAAGTTGACAACTACGGCACTTGTGAAGTAGTTGACAACCATGACACTTGTGAGGAAGTTGACAACTACGGCACTTGTGAAGACACTTGTGAAGTAGTTGACAACCATGACACTTGTGAGGAAGTTGACAACTACGGCACTTGTGAAGACACTTGTGAAGTTGACAACCACGACACTTGTGAAGTTGACAACCACGACACTTGTGAAGTTGACAACTACGGCACTTGTGAAGTTGACAACTACGGCACTTGTGAAGAAGTTGACAACCACGACACTTGTGAAGTTGACAACCACGACACTTGTGAAGTTGACAACTACGGCACTTGTGAAGTTGACAACTACGGCACTTGTGAAGAAGTTGACAACTACGGCACTTGTGAAGAAGTTGACAACTACGACACTTGTGAAGTTGACAACCACGACACTTGTGAAGAAGTTGACAACCACGATACTTGTGAAGAAGTTGACAACTACGGCACTTGTGAAGAAGTTGACAACCACGACACTTGTGAAGTTGACAACTACGGCACTTGTGAAGTTGACAACTACGGCACTTGTGAAGAAGTTGACAACCACGACACTTGTGAAGTTGACAACCACGACACTTGTGAAGTTGACAACTACGACACTTGTGAAGTTGACAACCACGACACTTGTGAGGAAGTTGACAACTACGGCACTTGTGAAGTTGACAACCACGACACTTGTGAAGTTGACAACTACGGCACTTGTGAGGAAGTTGACAACCACGACACTTGTGAAGTTGACAACTACGACACTTGTGAAGTTGACAACCACGACACTTGTGAAGTTGACAACTACGGCACTTGTGAGGAAGTTGACAACCACGACACTTGTGAAGTTGACAACTACGGCACTTGTGAAGTAGTTGACAACCACGACACTTGTGAAGTTGACAACCACGACACTTGTGAAGTTGACAACTACGACACTTGTGAAGTTGACAACCACGACACTTGTGAAGTTGACAACTACGGCACTTGTGAAGTTGACAACCACGACACTTGTGAAGTTGACAACCACGACACTTGTGAAGTTGACAACCACGACACTTGTGAGGAAGTTGACAACCACGACACTTGTGAAGTTGACAACTACGGCACTTGTGAAGTTGACAACCACGACACTTGTGAAGTTGACAACCACGACACTTGTGAAGTTGACAACTACGGCACTTGTGAAGAAGTTAACAACCACGACACTTGTGAGGAAGTTGACAACCACGACACTTGTGAAGTAGTTGACAACCACGACACTTGTGAAGTTGACAACCACGACACTTGTGAAGTTGACAACTACGGCACTTGTGAGGAAGTTGACAACCACGACACTTGTGAAGTTGACAACTACGGCACTTGTGAAGTAGTTGACAACCACGACACTTGTGAAGTTGACAACCACGACACTTGTGAAGTTGACAACCACGACACTTGTGAAGAAGTTGACAATCACGACACTTGTGAAGTTGACAACTACGGTACTTGTGAACAAGTTGACAACTACGGCACTTGTGAACAAGTTGACAACTACGGCACTTGTGAGGAAGTTGACAACCACGATCCTTGTGAACAAGTTAACAACCACGGCACATGTGAACAAGGGGACAATTACGACACTTCTGAACAAGGTGGGAACAGCAATTGTGAACAACGTGACAAATACGGTACTTTTGAACAAGGTGACAACAGCAGTTGTGAACCAGGTGACAACAAGGTGACTAGTGAACAAAGCGAACCGTGTGTACAAAGTGATGAACACGAAGTTGCAGGTTGTGAGCGGCGTGGTTGTGCGTGTGCATGTTGTGATAGTGAGCAGGGAGCACACGAGGGCTCCACTCAGGTGGCTGGTGTGGAACCTTTACCTGTGTCGGGCACAGAGGGCGCTGGCGAAGCTGTGCCCGGGTGGTGTCCCACGACGGGTTCAGCGCTTGTGACTTCGCCAGTCGCCAAGTCGGGGCCTGATCAGTGCCACGCTTCTCGCGGCACTGCGCCGGTAGGGCCGACCCTCTCACCCGACTCCAATCCCAGTGGCAGCACGCTCACCCACTGTGCTTCGAGCGCGTACACAAACAGTGATCAGGAAATCAGTGAAGCATGTAGAGTGGAACACTGTGTGATGATCGATAATGAAGGTCAAAACAAAGTCGACGAAGGTCACGAACCAACCCAGGAGTGGGAAGGAGTGGACGGGCAGAGAGCAGCAGGGTTCGTGGCTAGCGTGACAGTCAAATACTCAGTCATCGAGACTGGGTTTACTGACGGTGATGGTAAACCAGAGATGGCACCCCGCTGGGACGATGAAACTATCGTGAAAACTTCCCCAGAAATCGAGGCTGTCCCCCGGGCTATTTCTGGCTGGACGCCCCCAGTTGCCGATTCTCACCTCTACACGCCCTCTGAGGAGCCTCGGGCCGCCATGGAGGCACGGGACGATGAGGCTGACCTTAGAGTACATGACGAGATATTCTCCATGGACTTGGACAACGAAGAGATTGAAACATTAGACGAAGATGCGGAAGGGAATGAAGAGGAAGTGGAAAACGAAGAAGATATTGAAGAAGAGACGATATTAACGGGGAAGTTCCGCAACATCCGGGGCTATACCGAGAGGGTTCGGCGGCTATCAGAGGAGGCTGAGGACCGGCCGCCATCTGTGACTGTCATTTCGTATGTAGAAGAGAGCATGTCTCAGCCTGAGGAAGCTAGTCAAGTCGCAGAAGTCAAAGACGTGGTTGAGGAGCACGTGTGCAGTGTCGAGCTGGCCTCCCAGCTATCAAATCTGCAGGTGGAAGATGTAGGCATCCAGGTAGATGCAGGCGACACTGAAGAGTCCTCTGACGAGGCCGAAAATCGTTCGTCGGAAGAAACAGATCCGGAAAGAGTTGAAGATTTTAAGATGCGGATTAAGCGCTCATCGTCCCTCAAGTGTGGGAAGACCCCGCCGGGCACTCCGGGGCGAAAGAAAATAGTACGCTTCGCCGATATGTTGGGTCTTGACCTGGCAGCGGTGCGGACTTTCCTCGGGGGCGGCGTCCCCCACGTGCCCCGCTCCGCCTTCTGGGACCTCCAAGTGGAAAACGAGGCAGCCGCAGCGTCCTCTGGCTACACTTGCCAAGTCACAGAGCCTCCTATTCCCAGGCGGTTGCTGACACCTCTCTTCCAGCAACCGGGAACACAAATCAACTTCCTGGAGCGGGTGAGGAACCAGCGGGTTGTGGTGGAGAACGTTGAGGTCGGGGACGATATGAGTGTGCGAGGCTTCGTCCGGGTCCTCAATCTTGACTTCCACAAGAGTGTGTGTGTGAGGTATACCTTCGACCACTGGCGCAACTTCCATGAGGTGAGTATCGTTGTTTCATTTCTGTTTACATATCGTAAGCAAGTCCAGAGATATTGTATTCACTTGGGCATAAAGTATGCAAACGAGTTTCCAAACTGTTGAAAAAATCCATATCGAGCTAACTATTATTTAGACCAGAGCTCACGTTCAGTGAAGAAAACACTTTGCTACTGCACTAAGTGATGGCATGTTTAAACGATACACAGAACAAACACGCTTATATGTACAGTCACTTTTTATCAGCCTCACTATACATGAATTCTGCATTTCGAGTAAGTATGAATGGTTTAGGGACTCGAAGCTGTAAAGACATGCCATATGTATATGAATATTCATAATTAACCATATATGTGACGTTTCGAAACATGTATTCTCATCTTTATATAATAAGGTTGACGGGCTTTCTCGTAATTATTTGCAAAAGTAACATACAATTTCATTTAGTATATGTTAAAGTTACATATAAACCAACAGTATTAAAGCTCAAAATTAAAATAAATATGAATTAAAGTCCAAATTTTGTGTTTTAACAATAAACATAACAAAAAAAAACAACTTATAAACGCACATACCACAATTTAAAAAAAAAACGATAATTCTTAAATAGTTTCAGAACGCTTATGTAACATGTGTTCCAATAGCTTAGTCTACGCTATCACCTCCCCCCCCCACTCCTCATCCCCCACCCCCCCTACTCATCCCCCCAACACCCCTACTCATCCCCCCCCTCCCCCGGAGACCCGAGGAGTAATTGACGAGTATTTTGAAACACACTTGAGCCACGGGGTATGGCTTCGCCCGATGCCAGAGAAAGATGCTTTTGCTAAGCCCTCGCTCTCATCCTCATTGAATTCCTTCCATGTTTAGACCACTCCGGGTATGACTGGTTGAACGTTCAGGCAGATAATGTTAATTAAGTTTTGTGGTTTGGTACTGGGGCTCTAAGGTCCGTCAACACTTCTGGAGGGTTATTAAGGCTTTTGTCAACTTCTGGAGGGTATATTAAGGCTTATATCAACCTCTGGAGGGTTATTAAGGCCGACCAACCTCTGGAGGGTTATTAAGACTTATCAACCTATGGAGGGTTATTAAGACCTATCAATCTATGGAGGATCATTAAGGCTTATCAACTTTTAGAGGGTTATTAAGGCCACCATAATAGCTTAATGACCAGCCAGCAAAGTCTCCATTAACTCTGAATATAGTCCAGTACTAAAGACAACTCAGTTCACATAGACTACGAGGCGGCAGGATACACCACTGGGAGTACCTAACCCCTTACCAGGGCGCTTGTGTACGTGTCGCGGCTCACGGTGCTGCCAGCAGTTGATCTGCAATAATGCAATGCAGCACGCGACCTCAGGTTGCAAGGTATCTCCCGCCAGTCCCAGTAGGGTCCAAAACCTGTACCAGTATTAAGACCATGACGTCACAGTGACGTCACAAACCGGCCGAACCTTACAAAAAACACACTATTTGATCTGATATTTTTGTTTACATTAGGTTGGATAGGGTTAGGCTAGGCTAGTTGATAAGTTAGGTTAGGTTGGGGTTGGTTCGCTTTGTTTATAGAGTAGGAATGACGTAGAGGAGCCCGTACTGTTGTTAAGGTCATAGACTGCCGCTTCAAGCCGCTAAATGCAGTTATAAAAGTCAAATAGCGGTGGTTGTGTTGTCTTCAAGGCGCCAGAATGTTGATGTTATGGTCTATAGAGCTGAAATTGCAGTGAAATATTAAGTGTGAGGACAGGTTGTTTACGTAACGTTTGTGTTGGCGGGGAAGCTATAAACGTTTCATAGTGGACAAGTTAGAGAAGTTTGTTATGTGGTGTAACCTTCGAACGTTTGTTGTGGTGTAACCTTCGAACGTTTGTTGTGTGGTGTTACCTTCGAACGTTTGTTTGTGTGATGTAACCTTCGAACGTTTGTTTGTGTGGTGTAACCTTCGAACGTTTGTTGTGTGGTGTTACCTTCGAACGTTTGTTGTGAGGTGTAACCTTCGAACGTTTGTTGTGAGGTGTAACCTTCGAACGTTTGTTGTGTGGTGTAATCTTCGAACGTTTGTTGTGTGGTGTAACCTTCGAACGTTTGTTGTGAGGTGTAACCTTCGAACGTTTGTTGTGTGGTGTTACCTTCGAACGTTTGTTGTGTGGTGTAATCTTCGAACGTTTGTTGTGTGGTGTAACCTTCGAACGTTTGTTGTGAGGTGTAACCTTCGAACGTTTGTTGTGTGGTGTAACCTTCGAACGTTTGTTGTGTGGTGTTACCTTCGAACGTTTCTTGTGTGGTGTAATCTTCGAACGTTTGTTGTGTGGTGTAACCTTCGAACGTTTGTTGTGAGGTGTAACCTTCGAACGTTTGTTGTGAGGTGTAACCTTCGACCGTTTGTTGTGTGGTGTAACCTACGAACGTGTGTTGTGTGGTGTTACCTACGAACGTTTGTTGTGTGATTTTATTTACGAACGTTTGTTGTTTAATCTAACTTACGAACGTTTGTTGTGTAATCTAACGTACGAACGTTCGTTGTGTAATCTAACTTACGAATGTTTATTGTGTAATCTAACTTACGAACGTTTGTTGTGTTATCTTATTAATAGATTAAGATTAATAGATAATTTTCTCTCAATAGCTCTCTAGATTAATAGATAATTTTGTACTATTAATTAATAAAATTAACAGTACAAAAGGTAAACATAGTTAACTGGAAGTCCTCTACTGTGCGTTCAACCAAACAGTTGTTAAGAATACCAAAATATTAGATGATTGAGGCACTTCGAACAAAAAAATAAAGTATTAGGCTTCCACGGCCGCGTGGAGGAAGATCGGAGCTCGTGGTGGAGGATCTGGATACTTGGTGGTATCAGGAGGAAGATCTATAGGAAAAAATATGTTGTTGTTGTTGTTGAGGAGGAGAAGAATAGGAGTAATGGAGATAAGGAGAAGGAAGGACAAGATGCACATTATAACGTCTGTGGACAGAGGTTAGGGTGGCTCCTTGTACTGGATAGTAGTGGCACTCATCCCCCTCCAGCCCTAGCCAGGATTGTTTTTATTTGGTGGATCATTCCTTTAGCGATAGTGGACCCCATGCCTTCCCTGTGAGCGGTAGTGGACCCCATGCCTTCCCTGTGAGCGGTAGTGAACCCCATGTCTTCCCTGTGAGCGGTAGTGGACCCCATGTCTTCCCTGTGAGCGGTAGTGGACCCCATGCCTTCCCTGTGAGCGGTAGTGGACCCCATGCCTTCCCTGTGAGCGGTAGTGGACCCCATGCCTTCCCTGTGAGCGATAGTGGACCCCATGCCTTCCCTGTGAGCGATAGTGGACCCCATGCCTTCCCTGTGAGCGATAGTGGACCCCATGCCTTCCCTGTGGGCTGTAGTGGACCCCATGCCTTCCCTGTGGGCTGTAGTGGACCCCATGTCTTCCCTGTGGGCGGTAGTGGACCCCATGTCTTCCCTGTGGGCGGTAGTGGACCCCATGCCTTCCCTGTGGGCGGTAATGGACCCCATGTCTTCCCTGTGGGCGGTAATGGACCCCATGTCTTCCCTGTGGGCGGTAATGGACCCCATGTCTTTTCTGTGAGCGGTAGTGATGTGTATATACCTCTTTGTCCAGTAGTGGACAAAGAGGTATATACACATACACACATATGTTGCTGTTGTTATAGATTCAGCTACTCGGAACAAGTTCCAAGTAGCACGGGCTACGGTGAGCCCGTAGTGGACTTACCTGGCACAGGAGCGGGGTTGATAACACACACACATTATATGCTCAGGAACTAAACTGCTACACTCATTTAACTTAGCAACTTACAACACTGCCTAAATCATGGGCTGTCTCGCTGGTGATTAGTGTGGCGTTGCTACGGTACCAGAGTGGCTCTATATATACTACATAACAAACGTTCGTACGTTAGATTGCACAACAAACGTTCGTGCGTTAGATCACACAACAAACGTTCGTGCGTTAGATCACTCAACAAACGTTCATACGCTAGATTACACAACAAACGTTCGTGCGTTAGATCACTCAACAAACGTTCATACGTTAGATTACACAACAAACGTTCGTGCGTTAGATCACTCAACAAACGTTCATACGTTAGATTACACAACAAACGTTCGGGCGTTAGATCACTCAACAAACGTTCATACGTTAGATCACACAACAAACGTTCGTTAAGAGAGCAAAAAAAAAAAACAAAAAAAAAAACCAGACCCATCCTTCTGAAATGATAGCACTTATAGTAACTGTTTTATACAAAGTACCAATATATAGTAATGAACCACCAGTAAACCACTTTTTGTACTATTTAGTTTATAAATTCGGGAAAACTTATTAAGATAAAAACGAATCGAAGTTTCTTTTCCTGCGCCTCAGTGTGGCGATCCAGAGGGGCAATGCTCGCTCTGGATTCTCAGAGCAGGCATTGCTCCTCTTGATGCTGTCCCTAACTTCCCTGTGCCTCGAGGGCCATCCCCCTGTGCTTTGGCAGAGCTGGCTATGTTGGCCGTACCTGTCAGCCACCACCTCGCCGCAAATACACATATGTAGATTAGGGGCAGCAAGGCGCAGGGCCACACCAATTTGGAGGGTGTGTGATGTGAGAAGTGTGCCAGTTGCCGACATTGGGGTTGCTAATAGAAAGTCCCCAGCATGTGGGGCTGCTACTGCTGTGAGGCGAGCATTGTTGTGTTGTGTTGTCACAGCATCTAGATACCTTGCAGCAGCTCGGTCTACTATGGTCTACATCCCACCTGGATGGTGTTTTGATGGTGGTGGTTCGAGTGATGGCCCTGCACGAGAGGCCCACTCGGTGAGCCTCTCGTGTAGGGTATATATGTATATATATATATATATACATATTTATGCTTCCCCCTCCTCCTCCTCCTCCTCCTCCTCTCTCATAGTTATATAGTCACACATATAACCTTGGTAAGAAGATTGCTGACCTGAAGATGATGGATGAGAGGCGTGAAGACATTGATGCTCATGATGCACTTTACCTCATCACCAGATGCTTGTCCCTCCCCAGGCTGACCTACTTTCTTAGATGTTCCCCATCTTTCAATATTATTAAATTAGAAGAGTACGACAGCCTGCTGAAATAAGTGTTAGAAAAAGTCCTCAACCTTTCTCTCAGCGACTCTGTATTTTACCACTAGACCACACTGACTGTACACAAGAATTGGAAGTCGTCTGAGCTTTAACCCAATTCCCGACAGCTCTCGGTGGCCAGATCGTTATAGCTGGGTGGAGCGTCGTGTGGTGTAGCAGTAGAGTGTCAGGGCTGCCTGGTGGAGCGTTGTGTGGTGTAGTAGGAGAGTGTCAGGGCTGCCTGGTGGAGCGTCGTGGGGTGTAGCAGGAGAGTGTCAGGGCTGCCTGGTGGAGCGTCGTGTTGTGTAGCAGGAGAGTGTCAGGGCTGCCTGGTGGAGGGTCGTGTGGTGTAGCAGGAGAGTGTCAGGGCTGCCTGGTGGAGCGTCGTGTGGTGTAGCAGGAGAGTGTCAGGGCTGCCTGGTGGAGCGTCGTGTGGTGTAGCAGTAGAGTGTCAGGGCTGCCTGGTGGAGCGTCGTGTGGTGTAGCAGGAGAGTGTCAGGGCAGCCTGGTGGAGGGTCGTGTGGTGTAGCAGGAGAGTGTCAGGGCTGCCTGGTGGAGCGTCGTGTGGTGTAGCAGGAGAGTGTCAGGGCAGCCTGGTGGAGCGTTGTGTGGTGTAGCAGGAGAGTGTCAGGGCTGCCTGGTGGAGGGTCGTGTGGTGTAGCAGGAGAGTGTCAGGGCTGCCTGGTGGAGGGTCGTGTGGTGTAGCAGGAGAGTGTCAGGGCTGCCTGGTGTAGCAGGAGAGTGTCAGGGCAGCCTGGTGGAGCGTTGTGGGGTGTAGCAGGAGAGTGTCAGGGCTGCCTGGTGGAGCGTCGTGTGGTGTAGCAGGAGAGTGTCAGGGCTGCCTGGTGGAGCGTCGTGGGGTGTAGCAGGAGAGTGTCAGGGCTGCCTGGTGGAGGGCGGAGAAGGGTGTGTACATGCGGGCTATTAACTGGGTCTCTGTGTGTTGTTGCATAATAAGATTTTGCATGACAAAGCTTCAGTTCCTGGCCTGGCTGAAGCCTCTAGCAAGCTAGTCGATGCTATTATCAGTGCTGAGAATGGAACAACGAATACCTCTAGCAAGGGTTATTGCTACTAGGAGCAATAGCAAGCCACTAGCAGAACTGAGAAGGCTATTTGTGTTACTGGCTTATGAGCTCGTATCTAAAATGTTGTTCGGTGAGGAGTAAGAAAGGGTGTGAGTGAGGGGTGTAAGCGAGGGAGGGAGGGTGTGAGTGAGTGAGTGAGTGAGTGAGTGAGTGTGTTAGGCAAATATATATATACCAACCAAGTAATATAACTACACCAGTATTATTAAATACCCAGCTGAACCTGTTTATACCAATGTTCCTTCAGACTGTAGTGTTTGGGAGAATAGCGGCGGCTTGGCGGGTGATGGCGGGGCTCCGGGGTCGTTGCTAAGCGCGGCACAATGTCAAGTGGGAGCCAGGCACAGTGCCAGCTCGGCCCAGCTCTACTCTCACTGGCCCTTGCTGTATCTATCCTTGCCTGCCTCTCCCTCATCTATTGTGGGGGTGGTGGTGGTGGTGGTGGTGATAGTTGTGATGGTGGCGGTGGTGGCGGTGGTGATAGTGGTTGTGGTGGTGGCGGTGGTGGTGGTGGTGGTGGTGATAGTGGTTGTGGTGGTGGCGGTGGTGGTGGTGGCGGTGGTGGGTCGCTGCCTGCCTCTCTCGCATCTATTGTGGTGGTGGTGGTGGTGGTGATAGTGATTGTGGTGGTGGTGGTGGTGGTGGTGGTGGTGGCGGTGGTGGTGGTGGTGGTAGTGGTGATAGTGGTTGTGGTGGTGGCGGTGGTGGGTCCCTGCCTGCCTCTCCCTCATCTATTGTTGGGGTGGGGGTGGTGGTGGTGGTGATAGTGGTTGTCGTGGTGGTGGTGGTGGTGGTGGTGATAGTGGTGGTGGTGATAGTGGTTGTGGTGGTGGCGGTGGTGGGTCCCTGCCTGCCTCTCCCTCATCTATTGTGGGGGTGGTGGTGGTGGTGGTGGTGGTGATAGTGGTGATGGTGGTGGTGGTGGCGGTGGTGGCGGTGGTGATAGTGGTTGTGGTGGTGGCGGTGGTGGGTCCCTGCCTGCCTCTCCCTCATCTATTGTGGGGGTGGTGGTGGTGGTGATAGTGGTTGTGGTGGTGGTGGTGGCTTTGGTGGTGATAGTGGTGGCGGTGGTGATAGTGGTTGTGGTGGCGGCGGTGGTGGGTCCCTGCCTGCCTCTCCCTCATCTATTGTGGGGGTGGTGGTGGTGGTTGTGGGGGGGGGGGGGTTGTGAGTGTGGTCGTGGGGGTGTGTTGGTTATATGGGAAGGGGGGTGGAGTTTGTGGGGCAAGCACGCAGGCCTCACAAGGGGCAAGCACGCAGGCCTCACAAGGGGCAAGCACACCATCTCCAGGAAGCACATCTCAGTGCTCCCAAGACACACACACACACACACACACACACACACACACACACACACACACACACACACACACACACACACACACACACACACATGGTTTAATCAAAGATGTAGGCTAGCTAAGCAGCAAAGTAAAAGGGCATGGAGAAACTATAGGAATAACAGGACACTGGAGAGCAGAGAAAGATACCAGAATGCCAGGAATGAATATGTCAGGATGAGAAGAGAGGCAGAAAGACAATACGAAAATGACATCGCAAGCAAGGCAAAGACTCAGCCTAAATTGTTGCATAGCCACATTAGGAGAAAAACAACAGTAAAGGAACAGGTTATGAGATTAAGGATAGGGGCGGAAGGATTCACTACAAATGACAAGGAAGTGTGTGAGGAATTGAATAAGAAATTCCAGGAGGTCTTCACCTTAGAACAAGGAGAAATTCCAGAGGTAAGTGAGGGAATAGCTAACCAGGAACCACTGGAAGAGTTTGAGATTACCAGTGGGGAAGTAAGGAAGTGTTTACTAGAGTTGGACGTGACGAAGGCTATAGGCCCAGATGGAATCTCCCCTTGGGTTCTAAAGGAAGGAGCAAGAGAACTGAGCCTACCACTCTCCATAGTGTATAACAAATCACTGGCAACAGGGGAACTGCCAGATATTTGGAAAGCAGCTAACGTAGTCCCGATATACAAGAAAGGGGATAGACAGGAGGCACTGAACTACAGGCCAGTGTCCTTAACCTGCATACCATGCAAGCTGATGGAGAAGATTGTGCGAAAAAAACTAGTGGAGCATCTGGAGCGAAGGAACTTTGTAACACAGCATCAACATGGGTTCAGGGATGGCAGGTCCTGCCTCACAGGGTTACTTGAATTCTACGACCAGGCAACAAAAATAAGGCAAGAAAGAGAAGGGTGGGCAGACTGCATATTTTTGGATTGTCAAAAAGCCTTTGATACAGTGCCACACAAGAGGCTAGTGCGAAAGTTGGAGATGCAGGCTGGAGTGAGAGGGAAGGTACTCCGGTGGATAGAGGAATACCTAAGCAACAGGAGACAACGAGTCTGTGTGAGGGGTGAGGTCTCAGATTGGCGAGACGTCACAAGTGGAGTCCCGCAGGGGTCAGTCCTTGGACCTATACTGTTTCTGGTATATGTAAATGATCTCCCAGAGGGTATAGATTCGTTCCTCTCAATGTTTGCCGACGATGCAAAAATTATGAGGAGGATTGAAACAGAGGATGATAGTAGGAGGCTACAAGATGACCTGGATAGACTGAGTGAATGGTCCAACAAATGGCTGTTGAGGTTCAACCCGAGTAAATGCAAAGTAATGAAACTAGGCAGTGGAAACAGGAGGCCAGGCACAGGATACAGAATAGGAGATGAAGTACTTAATGAAACAGACAGAGAGAAAGATCTAGGAGTTGATATCACACCAAACCTGTCTCCTGAAGCCCACATAAAGAGAATAACGTCTGCGGCATATGCGAGGCTGGCTAACATCAGAACGGCGTTCAGGAACCTGTGTAAGGAATCATTCAGAATCTTGTACACCACATATGTAAGACCAATCCTGGAGTATGCGGCCCCAGCATGGAGCCCGTACCTTGTCAAGCACAAGACGAAGCTGGAAAAAGTCCAAAGGTATGCTACTAGACTAGTCCCAGAACTAAGAGGCATGAGTTATGAGGAAAGGCTGCGGGAAATGCACCTCACGACACTGGAAGACAGAAGAGTAAGGGGGGACATGATCACAACCTACAAAATCCTCAGGGGAATCGACCGGGTAAACAAGGATGAACTTTTCAACACTGGTGGGACGCGAACAAGGGGACACAGGTGGAAGCTGAGTACCCAAATGAGCCACAGAGACGTTAGAAAGAACTTTTTCAGTGTCAGAGTAGTTAGCAAATGGAATGCATTAGGAAGTGATGTGGTGGAGGCTGACTCCATTCACAGTTTCAAATGTAGATATGATAGAGCCCAATAGGCTCAGGAATCTGTACACCAGTTGATTGACGGTTGAGAGGCGGGACCAAAGAGCCAGAGCTCAACCCCCGCAAGCACAATTAGGTGAGTACAATTAGGTGAGTACACACACACACACACACACACACACACACACACACACTCACACACACACAAAAGCTCCTCAAGATGCAAAATTCATTTCGTGGAAGACAAAGTGGCTTAACTATGGTGATTTGCGTCTATCTCCATATATCCCTGAGGTGTGCGTCTGGCCCTGGATTAATTAAAACACTCACGTGTCAATTTACGAAACCTGTACATCTTTCTTCAATAAAGGCAACTTTACTTATTTGTATTAATCAGTTTACTTATACTCCGAAGCGCTTCGAGGTTATGTATAACAATAATATTCTTGGGTTATGAAGGTTTCAGGTTCGCAAACTGAGTATAATAAAGAACAAACAGGGCCGCCCTGATTAAAGAAAGATGTACAGGTTTCGTAAGCGGGTCTTCAGTGTTAAGGGCAACGAATTACATGTAAGAACTTATATATATATATATATATATATATATATACATATCAAACTGAAAACTCACACCCACGAAGTGACTCGAACCCATACTCCCACAACTGGTATGTACAGGGACGCCTTAATCCGCTTGACCATCACGACCGGACATAAGGAAGTGATAGCCGAGGCTATATGAACCACTTCCCCGCCGGCACTCGGATGGTAATCTTGGGCATAGCATTTTATCAAATCACCTCATTCTTTGGGGCACACGTGAGGAACACAAATGCAAACAAGCCTGAATGGTCCCCAGGACTATATACAACTGAAAACTCACACCCCAGAAGTGACTCGAACCCATACTCCCACAACTGGTATGTACAGGGACGCCTTAATCCGCTTGACCATCACGACCGGACATAAGGAAGTGATAGCCGAGGCTATATGAACCACTTCCCCGCCGGCACTCGGATGGTAATCTTGGGCATAGCATTTTATCAAATCACCTCATTCTTTGGGGCACACGTGAGGAACACAAATGCAAACAAGCCTGAATGGTCCCCAGGACTATATACAACTGAAAACTCACACCCCAGAAGTGACTCGAACCCATACTCCCACAACTGGTATGTACAGGGACGCCTTAATCCGCTTGACCATCACGACCGGACATAAGGAAGTGATAGCCGAGGCTATATGAACCACTTCCCCGCCGGCACTCGGATGGTAATCTTGGGCATAGCATTTTATCAAATCACCTCATTCTTTGGGGCACACGTGAGGAACACACGGGACCATTCAGGCTTGTTTGCATTTGTGTTCCTCACGTGTGCCCCAAAGAATGAGGTGATTTGATAAAATGCTATGCCCAAGATTACCATCCGAGTGCCGGCGGGGAAGTGGTTCATATAGCCTCGGCTATCACTTCCTTATGTCCGGTCGTGATGGTCAAGCGGATTAAGGCGTCCCTGTACATACCAGTTGTGGGAGTATGGGTTCGAGTCACTTCTGGGGTGTGAGTTTTCAGTTGTATATAGTCCTGGGGACCATTCAGGCTTGTTTGCATTTGTGTTCCTCACGTGTGCCCCAAAGAATGAGGTGATTTGATAAAATGCTATGCCCAAGATTACCATCCGAGTGCCGGCGGGGAAGTGGTTCATATAGCCTCGGCTATCACTTCCTTATGTCCGGTCGTGATGGTCAAGCGGATTAAGGCGTCCCTGTACATACCAGTTGTGGGAGTATGGGTTCGAGTCACTTCTGGGGTGTGAGTTTTCAGTTGTATATAGTCCTGGGGACCATTCAGGCTTGTTTGCATATATACATATATATATATATATATATATATATATATATATATATATATATATATATATATATAAATATAAAAGAAGGAATTGTCGGTAGTTTTACCCTGGTTCGAAGATTGTTAAAGATTCATTCAAGATGATCGCAGATCTTTGTGATCTCGTAGGTACCGTAGACTTAACAGAGTACACCTAATTTGCATATACTTTAAAGTGTGGTTTGTATTAATGCATTCCCGCCAAACACACACCGAAACTACGACGTTGGTACAACGTTCGAACAAGTTTTAACACCTAAACCAGTTATAACAACCAATTATAGCAAGTTGTAACAACGTTCTAATACGTCATAAACACGTTAAGCCAAGATGTAACAAATAATAAATAAATAAATAAATGTTTATTCAGGTAAGGTACATACAAACAAGAGATTTAACAAAAATTGATAGATTTATAGATAGAGCTAGTACATACAATGCCTAAAGCCAACTTTATTACAACTTTATTACAAGTTGTAACACGCGGAAAATAGAGACAGTTTGGGTTTGTGCTTCCAGGGTTGTGTCTTAAGACGTCGTGTTATTATCACAGGAAGATGTGATGAACCTGTCGCTTCCCTGATCTTTTCCGTTTGATAGGATCAGATCTCACATGATGGCTTCCATTGATGCGGTCAGTCAAGTCCTGTCAACACAAGGTTTGACTGAGGAGTCCCAGTCAACGTCTTCCTGTGATAAGGTTCCCTCCCCTAGACTATCAGCTTTATCGAGGCTGATAGTCTTGACAGCCTCTCAACCACAATTGGGTCTTATCACTTCCTATCAACGAGGAATGTGATCGTATTCGATTTTGCTGGCAAGGTTTGGTGTTGGGCTTAAGGCCTATATCAACCTCTGGAGGGTTATTAAGGTGTTGGGCTTAAGGCCTATCAACGTCTGGAGGGTTATTAAGGCTACTACTATACCTTATACTGGCCAACCAGCATGTCTGGTGTTGGGCTTAAGGCCTATCAACCTCTGGAGGGTTATTAAGGTGTTGGGCTTAAGGCCTATATCAACCTCTGGATGGTTATTAAGGCCACCACAATACCTTATACTGACCAACCAGCAAGTATACTGTAGTCCAGAACTGTGTCCAGGACAGTCAGAGTATATACACCCAACAGAGGGTTACACCTCTGTGTACCGCTGGCGGAGATTATACAATGTTTATACAATTAAAAGGTTTATACAGAGTTATAAAAAATGTTTATGAAGAGGACTGTTCACTGGTGCTCGTCAGTGTATGGAGAAAGAATAATATCTTGCACACGGATCCCACAGTCAGTAGCCATCTGTAGTGGCTTATTCATATATGCCTGAATTTACCCGAAGGCCATATTCTCTCTCTCTCTCTCTCTCTCTCTCTCTCTCTCTCTCTCTCTCTCTCTCTCTCTCTAGTAGCCTCGACCGCGATAGAAAGCCGGCGGCTTGTCAAAAATCCCTTCCTAATGTCCATGATTATTCCCCGCAAATTATTATTTGGAGAGGGGGGGGGGGTTAAACGACGGACCGTTCGTATTACGACCACAACGATAGATGGGAAAAATTACCCGTATCGGTGGTTCCAGCATGGAATGTAACCGAGTTCGATGCCAGCTCGTTCTTCACCTTGAGCACTTTAACAAGCACAGCATCATTTGACCTTTCCCCCCCCCGATAGGTAACCCGTTCTCAGACCAAGTCCATTCCATCCAGCGGTCGACCCAAAGACACATTCATCAATTTTAACATGCTGTTCATTCAAAACAAGAATTTTCTCAAATATAAATTAATATTATAATATATTACCATATTGTGCATATGCATAGGTTAGGTTAGGTGTTTAGGTTCTGTTGGCGATTATTTGTATTTGAAGTACGTGGGTGAAGCATTTCAACCCGTCCTCGACTCAAATCCATTACATCCAGCGGTCGACCCCACAGACGCATTCATGAATTTTAATATGCATTCCATTCAAAACAGGAATTTTCTTAAATATAAATTAACATTATAATATATTAGAATATTGAGCATATATAGGAATAGGTTAGGTTAGGTGTTTAGGTTCTGTTGGTGATTATTTTTTTTTTTATCTATGTATTAGTAGTACGTGGGTGAAACATTTACAGCGTTGTGGTTCGAACAAAATTCGTCAGTGAAGCACATTCTTCCGGAAGTGTTCGAACGAAATCAGTTGTGAGTCGTGTGTAAACCGTTTTTCATTCATAAACAGCTGGGGTTTGGCGGGTGGATGGAATGGACTTTGGGCCATTGTTTATGTGGCCGGGCTGCGGCATGTGCTCAAGTGGGGGCATGTGCAATTAGATAAATAAACCGCTGCTCTTATTCAGATTCTTCCTGCGAAGAATCAACCCTCAACAAAAAAGCGAAGCTTTGGTTGAGGGTTGAGGGGGAGATGGGGGAGGAAAGGGGGGGCGGAGGGAGGGGGAGGGAGGTGAAATGGGAGGGGGGGGGGTGAAAGAGGGAAGGGGAGGGGGAAGGAGAACCTTCCTACCCCCTCCCCCGTCGAAGGGGAGGGGGTAGGTAGGTTCTGAGAGAGAGTTGACACAAGCAGTTGTCAACGCTGTCGGGCCTCAGACAAAAGGTCCCAAGTTCAATTCCCGCTGCAGGTTCACCACAGTTTGCTAGCTCCCGTGCACCTATTTACTGCGTTGTGAACAAAGGCGCTAAGTGTAAGAATCTTAGACTTCTCGCGCTGCCCGGGAATCGAACCCCGGACCACTCAGCTGTGAGACGACTAATGACGTCACGAAGTACCTCGGCAGCAATGGGTGTGATCATAATTAATGACGTCACGAAACAGCTCTAGACCAATCAGTAATGACCCGACAAATGACGTCATCTAAGCAGCCCGTGGAGCCAATCGGCCGAGAGCCAACTAATGACGTCACGAAGTACCAACAGATGAAAAAGAGTTGTAGTTGACCAATCAAGTTGTAGTTTTGCAACCAATATATCCTGCGTGGGATGGAGGGATGCTGCATCCTGCCGTTCATGTGCAGCATCACGTTCCTCTCCTCTGAAGTCTCTCATAATGCCAGCTGATGTAATTTCATTCTACGCGGGCCCTGAGCCTCTGTCTGGCGCTGTAGCTTATCCTGTATTTTATGTAGATGAATGACATTACATGGGGAGATATACATTTAATACCTTGACCAGACAACATACTAGAAGGTGAAGGGACGACGACGTTTCGGTCCGTCCTGGACCATTCTCAAGTCGATTCATTCTCAATCGACTTGAGAATGGTCCAGGACGGACCGAAACGTCGTCGTCCCTTCACCTTCTAGTGTGTGGTCTGGTCAACTTACTTTAGCCACGTTATTGTGGCTCATCGCCTGCATTTAATACCTTACTAAGGTCCCCCCCCCATGTAATGTTATTCATCCATATGTTACTTAACCATCTCGCCATAAGAGGATATAACCAGGTGCTAAGCACAGAAGAATTTGTCTTTGAGAATGTGAGGAGTAACCTTACGAAACTAGGCGTCAGACCCAAATTAAAATAAAAAATGAACTCTGTAAAGTTAATTTTTCAACTTCCTGATTCAGTGAAGAAAAACATAAGGAACATCGAGAATATTCGTGCCTGAATCATAAATCTAAAACTTTCTGTTGTTTTCAACTAAATATGTTTAAAAGAAAGACTGTTAATATATATATATATATATATATATATATATATATATATATATATATATATATATATATATATATATATATATATATATATATATGCTAACAAGCCTGAATGGTCCCCAGGACTATATGCAACTGAAAACTCACACCCCAGAAGTGACTCGAACCCATACTGCCAGGAGCACTCTGCTTGCGTACAGATCAGTTGGTCGAGCGGTTAAGAGAGAGAGAGAGAGAGAGAGAGAGAGAGAGAGAGAGAGAGAGAGAGAGAGAGAGAGAGAGAGAGAGAGAGAGAGAGAGAGAGAGAGAGAGAGAGAGAGAGAGAGAGAGCGCGCGCGGAAGACCTGCACATGAAAAAGAGCCTGAAGTCTCTCTTGATCTCGAGAGGCGGAAAGCTTATTATGTGTTTAGACGCTTTCAGGAGGAGAAGGAGAAGGTCAAGGAGGAGAAGGTGAAGGTCAATGAGGAGAAGGTGGAGGTCAAGGAGGAGAAGGTGAAGGTCAAGGAGAAGAAGGTGGAGGTCAAGGAGGAGAAGGAGAAGGTCAAGGAGGAGAAGGTGGAGGTCAAGGAGAAGGTGGAGGTCAAGGAGAAGGTGGAGGTCAAGGAGGAGAAGGAGAAGGTCAAGGAGGAGAAGGTGGAGGTCAAGGAGGAGAAGGTGGAGGTCAAGGAGGAGAAGGAGAAGGTCAAGGAGGAGAAGGTGAAGGTCAAGGAGGAGAAGGTGGAGGTCGAGAAAGTGTAAATCATGGAGGGAAGAGAAAATGTAGAATGAAAACATTAAAGAAGGACTATGAGAGGAAATAAATAATTATGAGTAAATGAAGCAATATAGAGAGAAAACACTGGACGCGTCACCGGTTCTCCTGGTGCACCATCAGCGTCACCGGTTCTCCTGGTGCACCATCAGCGTCACCGGTTCTCCTGGTGCACCATCAGCGTCACCGGTTCTCCTGGTGCACAATCAGCGTCACCGGTTCTCCTGGTGCACCATCAGCGTCACCGGTTCTCCTGGTGCACCATCAGCGTCACCGGTTCTCCTGGTGCACAATCAGCGTCACCGGTTCTCCTGGTGCACCATCAGCGTCACCGGTTCTCCTGGTGCACAATCAGCGTCACCGGTTCTCCTGGTGCACCCTCCGCGTCACCGGTTCTCCTGGTGCACCATCAGCGTCACCGGTTCTCCTGGTGCACAATCAGCGTCACCGGTTCTCCTGGTGCACCCTCCGCGTCACCGGTTCTCCTGGTGCACAATCAGCGTCACCGGTTCTCCTGGTGCACCCTCCGCGTCACCGGTTCTCCTGGTGCACCATCAGCGTCACCGGTTCTCCTGGTGCACAATCAGCGTCACCGGTTCTCCTGGTGCACCCTCCGCGTCACCGGTTCTCCTGGTGCACCCTCCGCGTCACCGGTTCTCCTGGCCTTGACGGCCGAGACTAGTAATTTAACATGCAAGAACACGGTAGAGGAGCTGCGGGACACTTCATCAGGAACGTGTTTGTCGAGACTTGCCTCTAGCTGTAAATGTGCCCCTGGCAACACCTACCGGGGCAGCCGTGCCCTTACTGACGTGCTGGACACTCACCAGAGCTTCGCTGAAACCCGGATGACGCCACACCTACCGGGGCCTCCAGGCCCTTACTAACGTGCTGGACACTCACCAGAGCCTCACTGGAACCCGGATGACGCCACACCTACCGGGCCTCCAGGCCCTTACTGACGTGCTGGACACTCACCAGAGCCTCGCTGGAACCCGGATGGCGCAACACCTACCGGGCCTCCAGGCCCTTACTGACGTGCTGGACACTCACCAGAGCGTCGCTGGAACCCGGATGACGCCACACCTACCGGGCCTCCAGGCCCTTACTGACGTGCTGGACACTCACCAGAGCCTCGCTGGAACCCGGATGGCGCCACACCTACCGGGCCTCCAGGCCCTTACTTACGTGCTGGAAACTCACCAGAGCCTCGCTGGAACCCGGATGGCGCAACACCTACCGGGGCCATCAGGCCCTTACTGACGTCGCTGGAACCCGGATGGTAACACCTACCGGGGCCTCCAGGCCCTTACTGACGTGCTGGAAACTCGCCAGAGCGTCGCTGGAACCCGGATGTTGACACAATATCAAAGCCGGAAATACGAGTTCCTTACATTACCGGTGGATCGATGAGACGGTTCGGCTCTATCGAGGAAGACTCCTGATGCAAGCGGCAGGTTGTACTACATGATCTTGGGTTGTGATTTTATTTCCTCACAAGTTGAGGAATCAATCATATTCTATTGACATGTGTCCCTCAGCAACACAGCATGTGTCACCACCTCAGATGATGATACGAGTCACCACATGTGTCACCATATCACCTCACGCGAGCGATTTCAAATCCTATTAATACTGCCACGATAAAATGAAGTTAGTTTTTCATATAATCAAAATTCATTGGATTAAATAAATATATTGGATTTGTCATGAAGTAAATATATAGGTCTATAGCTTTTAAATGTATTACATTTTTTTTAGGATGAAGTACATTTAGTAGTTAATTTTTTCTGTATGGAAACCATTTGTTAAATGAAGCAATCATTGGTTTTATTTATTTTAACTGATTTGGAATTAATATTTATTTATGTAACTTGCTAAGTTATTATTTGTCTTTTCCCGAAGTACATATTTAATACGAGTTACACATACACATATAGTAAGCTGGTCGACTCTCTACAGACCCGGGTTGTGTAGTCGAGATAATATGACTAGTTTTCTCTTTACGTAAAGCTACGAATGCTGCTGCGGGCACCTGGGATGGTCTTGGTCAGGTCAGTCGTCGTCAACGGGCTCTGTATTCATCAAGCCTTACCGCGTCCACTTACGAAACCTGTACATCTTTCCTCGATCATATAGTGACTTAGTTTGTATTGATTAAACAGTTGGGTAAACAGCTTCGTGGATATGTTATTGTTGTGGGTGATGAGTTTGTTATCAAATAACGACAAATAGAACCTAAAACCCAACACAGCTTCAGATCCCTTTAGAAGGATCCCTTATGTGAGATTACAGTGTTTGTTATTCCGTCCACTGGGCGGGGGGGGGGGGGGGGGGGTGATGGCTGGCATATATTACCGGGTGACACTGTCAAGCTGTCAAGCGTTGGATGTGTGTCGTGTTATGACACTGTCAAGCGTATACTGTGTCGTGTTGTGACACTGTCAAGCGTTTATTGTGTCGTGTTATGACACTGTCAAGCGTATACTGTGTCGTGTTATGACACTGTCAAGCTTTTATAGTGTCATATATGACACTATCAATGGTTAGTGAAAAGACATGATTCTCTTCACACTTGAAGTTGCTCACACTTGGTGCACCTCACACTTGATGAGGTCACACGTGACGAGGTCATACTTGATGAGGTCACGCTCGACGAGGTCACACTTGACGAGGTTACACTTGATGAGGTCACACTTGATGAGATCACACTTGATGAGGTCACACTTGATGATGTCACACTTGATGGGGTCACACTTGATGAGGTCACATTTGATGAGGTCACACTTGATGGGGTCACTCTTGATGGGGTCACACTTGATGAGGTCACACTTGATCAGGTCACACTCGATCAGGTCACACTTGATGAGGGACATGACATTAGCACGAACAATGCGAAATTAAATTCTAGTAAATATCACCAATTATACTGCCCGTGTGGTGGTAAAGTATACACCAAGTATACACCAAGTATACACCGAGTATACACCAAGTATACACCAAGTATACACCGAGTATACACCAAGTATACACCGAGTATACATCAAGTATACACCGAGTATACACCAAGAATACACCGAGCCGAACTATTAACAAGAGCCAATCATACCCCCACAACACGCGGCGTATAGCGTATGGTCACACTAACGAGGCAACTGCCCTCCCTACAGGTCACGAGGTCACACTCGACGACCCCGGGTTCGATCCCCCGGGCGGGATATTTAGAACACACAGACAGGCAGTAAGCCGGCATACTACCACATAACCACACGTCTCAGTTCGTATTCTTTCATCTGATGCCTATGTTCACCTAGCAGTAAATAGGTACCCCCGTCCTGGGAGCAAGACAACTGTGGTGGGAAGGTCAGTGTAGGCCTAGCAGGCCTCCCTGACACGCAGTCCGGGGTTGTCTAGAGGTTGTGACAACCTCCGCTGGACCAGTCCGCGAGGAGCAGTTGTCGTGTAGCCTATTCAGCTCTCCTGGCCCGGTGCCAGCCCTGGCTCCCTACTGCATCAATTGAATTATACAACATTATAATAGTGACAATACAACACCATAACAGTGACAATACAGCACTATAATAGTGACAATACAACACCATAACAGTGACAATACAGCACTATAATAGTGACAATACAACACCATAATGGTGACAATACAACACCATAACAGTGACAATACAACACCATAACAGTGACAATACAACACCATAACAGTGACAATACAACACCATAACAGTGACAATACAACACCATAACAGTGACAATACAACACCATAACAGTGACAATACAGCACTATAATAGTGACAATACAACACCATAATGGTGACAATACAACACCATAACAGTGACAATACAACACCATAACAGTGACAATACAACACCATAACAGTGACAATACAACACCATAACAGTGACAATATAACACCATAACAGTGACAATACAACACCATAACAGTGACAATACAACACCATAACAGTGACAATACAATACCATAACAGTGACAATACAACACCATAACAGTGACAATACAATACCATAACAGTGACAATACAATACCATAACAGTGACAATACAACACCATAACAGTGACAATACAATACCATAACAGTGACAATACAATACCATAACAGTGACAATACAACACCATAACAGTGACAATATAACACCATAACAGTGACAATACAACACCATAACAGTGACAATACAACACCATAACAGTGACAATACAATACCATAACAGTGATAATAGAACACCATAACAGTGACAATACAACACCATAACAGTGACAATACAATACCATAACAGTGACAATACAACACCATAACAGTGACAATACAACACCATAACAGTGACAATACAACACCATAATGGTGATAATACAGCACCATAACAGTGACAATACAATACCATAACAGTGACAATACAATACCATAACAGTGACAATACAACACCATAATGGTGACAATACAACACCATAATGGTGACAATACAACACCATAATGGTGACAATACAACACCATAATGGTGACAATACAACACCATAATGGTGACAATACAACACCATAACAGTGACAATTCAACACCATAACAGTGACAATACAACACCATAACAGTGACAATACAACACCATAACAGTGACAATACAATACCATAATGGTGACAATACAACACCATAATGGTGACAATACAATACCATAACAGTGACAATACAACACCATAACAGTGACAATACAACACCATAATGGTGACAATACAACACCATAACAGTGACAATACTACACCATAACAGTGACAATATTCTGTTAACGTGGCTCTTGGCCGCTCTCAGACAGCAAGAGATGTACAGACAATTTACTGCCTTCTATTTATACTATGGAGGAGGGGGGGGGGAGGTACGGGGGTGGAAGGAGGGGGCGTGGTGGGTTGATTGGGTGAGAGAAGTGGGTGTTCTATGAGAGGGGGTGAGGGGATGTGAGGGGGTGTGAGGGGGGTGAGGGGGAGTGAGGGGGGGGGGTGTGAGAGGGGGTGTTAGGGGGAAGGGGAGGAGGGGGGGTTGGAGGGTAGAGAGGAGGTGGTTAGAAGGAGGTTGACGGTGGGGGGAGGGGGATGCTAAGGGGGGGGGGTAATGGGTGGCTCTGTAGGGAGAGGGGAAACACAAGTATCACATGCACACGCAAATATACACACGCAAACATACACACACGTAATCATACACACGCACTGTGTCGAATGAAACAGGTGTGACCAGACATGGTTGTGACCAAAACATTACCGTGGCGTCACCACATGGCCACCACCACCACTACCTTATACAACCACCTGCCTCCACCTCCTTCCTCAATCACCACCGATATACTTGCGTGTATTGAAGAGTTTATTAGCCCCGAAACACTATACAACCTTATGCAGGCGATGAGTCACAATAACGTGGCTAAAGTATATTGACCGGACCACACACTAGAAGGTGAAGGGACGGCGATGTTTCGGTCCGTCCTGGACCATTCTCAAATCGATTGTGGCAAGTCGACGAAACGTCGTCGTCCCTTCACCTTCTAGTGTGTGGTCTGGTCAATATACAACCTTGTCAATAATATACCTCTGGTTGTGGAGTTTCCAGCGTGGGAAAGAATTTAATACGTAAACAAATCCGCCAAAATTGAGAGAAGATGTATAGGTTTCGTAAATGCTTAATGATCCTGGTCGTGGACTGTTACATCCACAAGGATGAGGGAGGGGGGGGGGGAATTATACGATTAATTTTGTAGAGTTTGAGAAAGAGGAAAGAACCAAATATAAAGTTACCTAGGGCCTAGTATAGCATATAACACATATATGTTATAGTGGGGAACACATATATGTTCTAAATTAGGCCTAATGTGGCGTATAGTAGGGTTAGGATTACTGATTTAGGCCTAGGACAAGATTAGGTAAGGTTTATTTTTGCTCTTTAATTTCTTTGTTGAAAAAAATGATATATATATATATATTTTTTAAATAGTTCTCATTTTGTACAATGTATCCGTAACAGCCATAGGTTCTTCCCTTTTTTAGGGTGGGAAATGGTTGTGACCTATATGTTATGGTCGTGACCTTTGATGTCGTGATCATATGACCTCTCAAGGTCACTGCCTCTCATAAGGCTTCCACCGTGTATTGATTTCTTAAATACCCTCCGCGCCTTGCCTGGCTGGCTCTACGCTTTCTGTTCCATTCTAGGCCTCTTCCATCTGTTCCATACTAGGTATCTTCTACCTGTTCCTTGGTGGGTGTTTTCTATCTCTTCCTCAGTGGGTGTATGTTGTTCCATGGTGGGTCTTATTTATTTCTTCAAGTGCCAGCTGTATCCAGTGTGAGCTCATCAAGTGTTACCCTACAAAGTGTGATCAGTATCGAGCATGAACAACATCGTGAACAAACAGTGTGAAGAGTGTCCTCTCTCTTCGCCCCTACACCTAAGCCCAGCAGAACCATGTCCAATAATATCTTCCCACTGAAATTGTCACAGTCTGCCGTCCAGTGTTGCCACTAAGCAAGCATGCAGTTCATGTCATATTGCGGGTATGACTGCGGGAGTAACTGGGCGCACGTACACAGGTCAACACTGAACCACAATAATACAAATTGGATAAGCTATTAGAGTCAGGTAAATACCTGGGTAAATACTGGCTTGGAAACAAGGTTGGTGCATTTATAAAGAACAACAATTTACCGGGTAAACATAATAGACGTGGGGTCGATGGATTGTTTCAAGCGTAGGTTAGACATTATATATATATATATATATATATATATATATATATATATATATATATATATATATATATATATATATATATATATATTATATATATATATATATATATATATATATATATATATATATATGAAATGGGGTGCCATGGCAGACCCAGCACTCAGACCAGCCATGCCGAAAGCCAAGAAACAATCCAATTGGGACAGCCCCATTGTAGACAAAGAAGCCACAGCTTTGCTGGAGGCAGCAACAACCCCCAGTGATCGTGCACGCCTCACAGCTGTGCAGGCTCCCCATGCAGGGGACTTCCTTTTGGCAGTCCCTATGTCTGCGACAGGCACACGTCTTGATCCGCAGGAGCTCCGTATTGCAGTCGCTCTCCGTCTTGCTGCCCCTATCCACACTGTTCATAGGTGTATTTGCGGCGAGGCAGATGCTGACGAATATGGACTGCATGGCCTGCACTGTGGAAAATCGGGTACACTAGACACGACGAAGTCAATGACATCATTAAAAGAAGCCTTGCCTCTGCTCAGTGTCCAGCGGAGAGAGAACCCCGCAATCTACTGAACCGTGACTCTGTTAGCTTTCCGGCCGACCAGATGGAATCACACTGCGACCGTAGAAGGGTGGCAAACAGTTGGCATGGGACTATACTTGTGTATCCACCCTGGCAACCACATACATCAACCTCTCTGCCGGCACAGCAGGAGCCGCGGCGACACGCAGAGAAAGACACAAGTCAGCCAAGTACAGGCAATTAGATCATCGGTACAACTTCGTTCCAATAGGGTCTGAGACCCTAGGCCCATGGGGGAGAGAGTGCAAGAAGGTTTCTTAAGGATCTTGGTTCCAAGCTCATTGACACCACAAGATACCCTAGAGCAGCAAGTTTTCTCTTTCAGCGCCTCAGTGTCGCGATCCAGAGGGGAAATGCTCGCTGCATCCTCGGTTCCTGCCCGGCGTCGGAGGAGTTCGAGGAAATCTACAGCCTCTAGGAAGCGAACTTTTTCTTGTGTCCTCTTAATGTTAATTTTTTGTATAAAATCAGATATGTAACTGTATAACCTTGCATAACAAAGTGTACACCATAAAAAAGGGGGCGTGGTAGGAGAAGCGAACACTCTTACGTATTCAGAGTTAAATGGCAAGTTTTTCCCTGAATGCTCTGTGTTCCCTTCTTCGAGGCTGTGGGTCCCTATAATTGCACCAGAGGTGGTAGCCCCTATATATATATATATATATATATATATATATATATATATATATATATATATATATATATATATATATATATATGTATATATATATATATATACATATATATATATATATATATATATATATGTATATATATATATATATATATATATATATATATATATATGTATATATATATATGTATATATATGTATATATATATATATATATATATATATATATATATATATATATATATATATATATATATATATATATATATAGAGGTCTTTTGCAGTTTCCTTTATTAATAATGCTTGTGTAAATGGCCCATATGAGGACCATATTGCCCACACCTGGCCAGTGGGACGTCACACACCTGGCCAGTGGGACGTCACACACCTGGCCAGTGTGACGTCACACACCTGGCCAGAATAACGTCACACACCTGGCCAGTGGGACGTCACACACCTGGCCAGAATAACGTCACACACCTGGCCAGAATAACGTCACACACCTGGCCAGAATAACGTCACACACCTGGCCAGAATAACGTCACACACCTGGCCAGGATAACGTCACACATCTGGCCAGGATAACGTCACACACCTGGCCAGGATAACGTCACACACCTGGCCAGAATAACGTCACACACCTGGCCAGAATAACGTCACACACCTGGCCAGAATAACGTCACACACCTGGCCAGAATAACGTCACACACCTGGCCAGAATAACGTCACACACCTGGCCAGAATAACGTCACACACCTGGCCAGGATAACGTCACACATCTGGCCAGGATAACGTCACACACCTGGCCAGGATAACGTCACACACCTGGCCAGAATAACGTCACACACCTGGCCAGGATAACGTCACACACCTGGCCAGAATAACGTCACACACCTGGCCAGGATAACGTCACACACCTGGCCAGAATAACGTCACACACCTGGCCAGTGGGACGTCACACACCTGGCCAGAATAACGTCACACACCTGGCCAGGATAACGTCACACACCTGGCCAGAATAACGTCACACACCTGGTCAGGATAACGTCACACACCTAGCCAGGATAACGTCACACACCTGGCCAGTGGGACGTCACACACCTGGCCAGGATAACGTCACACACCTGGCCAGAATAACGTCACACACCTGGCCAGAATAACGTCACACACCTGGCCAGTGGGACGTCACACACCTGACCAGTGTGACGTCACACACCTGGCCAGGATAACGTCACACACCTGGCCAGGATAACGTCACACACCTGGCCAGAATAACGTCACACACCTGGCCAGAATAACGTCACACACCTGGCCAGGATAACGTCACACACCTGGCAAGGATAACGTCACACACCTGACCAGAATAACGTCACACACCTGGCCAGGATAACGTCACACACCTGGCCAGGATAACGTCACACACCTGGCCAGAATAACGTCACACACCTGGCCAGGATAACGTCACACACCTGGCCAGGATAACGTCACACACCTGGCCAGGATAACGTCACACACCTGGCCAGAATAACGTCACACACCTGGCCCGGGGGACGTCACACACCTGGCCCGGGGGACGTCACACACCTGGCCAGAATAACGTCACACACCTGGCACGGGGGACGTCACACACCTGGCCAGGATAACGTCACACACCTGGCCAGGATAACGTCACACACCTGGCCAGGATAACGTCACACACCTGGCCAGGATAACGTCACACACCTGGCCAGGATAACGTCACACACCTGGCCAGAATAACGTCACACACCTGGCCAGAATAACGTCACACACCTGGCCAGGGGGACGTCACACACCTGGCCAGAATAACGTCACACACCTGGCTCGGGGGACGTCACACACCTGGCCAGGATAACGTCACACACCTGGCCAGGATAACGTCACACACCTGGCCAGGATAACGTCACACACCTGGCCAGGATAACGTCACACACCTGGCCAGGATAACGTCACACACCTGGCCAGGATAACGTCACACACCTGGCCAGGATAACGTCACACACCTGACCAGAATAACGTCACACACCTGGCCAGGATAACGTCACACACCTGGCCCGGGGGACGTCACACACCTGGCCAGGATAACGTCACACACCTGGCCAGGATAACGTTACACACCTGGCCAGGATAACGTCACACACCTGGCCAGGGGGATGTCACACACCTGGCCAGGATAACGTCACACACCTGGCCAGGATAACGTCACACACCTGGCCAGGATAACGTCACACACCTGGCCAGGATAACGTCACACACCTGGCCAGGAAGACCGGATATCCTCCCCTGACGTCAACACCAGACAGGAGTGTCCCAGCCGTCACCAAGGTATCACTACTGCTCTCCTCTCACACTTCCTGACAGTGCTGATGCTCCCAGCATCTCTCCCACCCCCTCTCTCTCCCATGTCACATATGGACCACATGGGAGGCAGCAGAAGATGGCGCCATACAGGGAGCATGGGAGAGATAGAAGGGGGGCTGTAGAGTGAGACAGTTGCATGGGGAGGAGGAGGAGGAGGGAGTTTCGGCACCAATAGTTATGAGGCGGGGCCCAGGAGCTAGAAGCTTGCTCCACGGGGCCTGTCTCTGCTGTAGACAAGTGTTGGTAGGTGGGTGGTGGAGGTGGCGGTCGTCATGGCAACACAGACACAGCCTCCAGGTAAACATCTCTCGCGGGGATTTGTTTTTTTTCTCTTCATGCACTCAACATGTACTCAATATGCACTCACCGTGCACTCAACATGCACTCAACATGCACTCAACGTGCACTCAACGTGCACTCAACATGCACTCAACATGCACTCAACATGCACTCAACATGCACTCAACATGCACCGTGCATTCATCATATTTTGACATTAATCTAGTTTGCTTTGTATTTTCCGAACGCCGAATTAAATCGGAACTCTATTACATAATATTCGAACCCCCTGTGTTTGGAAATCAACTGTGAGAGTATTGACCAGAGGACAATGGGGCAGGGATAGACGTTGATATTATTGACCAGAGGACATTGGGGCAGTGATAGACGTTGATATTATTGACCAGAGGACATTGGGACAGTGATAGACGTTGATATTATTGACCAGAGGACATTGGGGCAGTGATAGATGCTGAGATTATTGACCAGAAAACAATGGGACAGTGATAGACGTTGATATTATTGACCAGAGGACATTGGGACAGTGATAGACGTTGATATTATTGACCAGAGGACATTGGGGCAGTGATAGATGCTGAGATTATTGACCAGAGAACAATGGGACAGTGATAGACGTTGAGATTATTGACCAGAGGATATTGGGGCAGTGATAGACGTTGAGAGTATTGACTAGAGAACATTGGGGGCAGTGATAATGACAGTATTGACCACATAACTATGCGGTAGCGATTATGACCACTAATATTGACCAGAGAACGAGGCAGCTATATTGACTGAGAATACTGATCAGAGAATAATGGGGCAGTGATAATGACCAGGAATATTGACCGGAAAGGTAACTAAATAACCTAACTTAAGCTGTCCAAACAATCGTAGGCCTAATACACGCTACTTTAGGCCTAATTCAGCATATATATATATATATATATATATATATATATATATATATATATATATATATATATATATATATATATATATATATATATATATATATATATATATATGGCCTAGAAATGTTAAATTTTGGTTTTAAATTGATTTTCTCCTTCGGACTCTATAAAATTAATAATACAAGCTTTTTGTATTATTTTGAGTTGGGTCCAACAATACATATTTGGCGCGTTTCGAACTATCATTTGAAAAGGATGGGTTGACGGACATATATACTTCAGGGCATACACATGCGCGGAGTAACATCAGCGGCATAGGCAAGGCTAGCTCATTTAAAGACTGTCTTAAGGAACGCGGAAAAGCAGTGTCTCACAGTGCTTTGCGAGTGACCATTACGAGAAGGAGCGGCAGCAAAGCGGCCTCATCAACCCCATGATGCAAGGATGGAGAAAATAGACAGGTGTGTGTGCCACCGGCCTGATCCCAGGGCTCCGGAGCCTGGGACAGGAAGACATGTAGGAAGAACTGGAAGAGTCGTAGCCACGACGCACCGAGACGTAGCCACGACGCACCGAGACGTAACCACGACGCACCGGGACGTAGCCACGACGCACCGAAACGTAGCCACGACGCACCGAAACGTAGCCACGACGCACGAGCCATTGAACAGAATCAACAAAGACGAGAACGAGGCGGTGAAGATTCCCAGTACCCAAATGAGCCCTCGAGAGGGACGTCTGTGAGGCAGACTTCATCCACCGCGTCCAAATGAAATAAATACCAATTCTGCCAACTACCAAAGTTGTACTGA
>NC_091192.1:23506992-23511992 GCF_040958095.1 Procambarus clarkii | reverse complement strand
TAGAGCCCAATAGGTGCAGGAACCTGTACATGAATTGATTGACAGTTGAGAGGCGGGACCAAAGAGCCAGGGCTTAACCCCCGCAAGCACAATTAAGCAATTAAGTGAGAACACACACACACGCACACATACACACACACACACACACACACACACACACACACACACACACACACACACACACACACACACACACACACACACACACACAGAGAGGAGTTCAGAGACTACATAGCAGGCACCATAACAATGAGAGGACCAAGAATAGTAGTAGCAGTAATATACAACCCTCCACCAAATGACAGGAGACCCAGTCAAGAGTATGAAAACAACAACAAGGCAGTTAACACTATAATTGAGAGGGCAGCCTCTGCTGCCTGTAGAAATAGATCCCACCTGCTCATCATGGGCGACTTCAATCATGGAAAGATTGACTGGTAGAATAAGGAACCGCATGGAGGCGAGGATACATGGAGAGCCAAACTATTGGAGGTGGTGACAAGCAACTTTTTAACCCAGCATGTCGGAGAACCCACAAGGATGAGAGGCAATGACGAACCAGCGAGACTCGACCTAGTCTTCACTCTGAACGACTCCGACATAAGAGAAATCGGTTTTGAGGACCCAGTAGGAATGAGCGACCACAGTGTACTGGTGTTTGAGTACTTGATTGAAGAAGGGTTAATGAACTCGAGGAGGGATACAGAAACCAAAAGGTTAGCATGCCGAAAGGGAAACTATGAGGGGATAAGAAAATTCCTAACAGATATAGCATGGGAAACAGAGCTCAGGGGAAAGACGGCCCAAGATATGATGGATTACATCACGCAGAAGTGCAAGGACGCAGCAAACAAGTTTGTCCCAGTCCAAAAGGAAAACAGAGAAATGAAGATGAGAAACCCATGGTTTAATCAAAGATGTAGGCTAGCTAAGCAGCAAAGTAAAAGGGCATGGAGAAACTATAGGAATAACTGGACACTGGAGAGCAGAGAAAGATACCAGAATGCCAGGAATGAATATGTCAGGATGAGAAGAGAGGCAGAAAGACAATACGAAAATGACATCGCAAGCAAGGCAAAGACTCAGCCTAAATTGTTGCATAGCCACATTAGGAGAAAAACAACAGTAAAGGAACAGGTTATGAGATTAAGGATAGGGGCGGAAGGATTCACTACAAATGACAAGGAAGTGTGTGAGGAATTGAATAAGAAATTCCAGGAGGTCTTCACCTTAGAGCAAGGAGAAATTCCAGAGGTAAGTGAGGGAATAGCTAACCAGGAACCACTGGAAGAGTTTGAGATTAACAGTGGGGAAGTAAGGAAGTGTTTACTAGAGTTGGACGTGACGAAGGCTATAGGCCCAGATGGAATCTCCCTTGGGTTCTAAAGGAAGGAGCAAGAGAACTGAGCCTACCACTCTCCATAGTGTATAACAAATCACTGGCAACAGGGGAACTGCCAGATATTTGGAAAGCAGCTAACGTAGTCCCGATATACAAGAAAGGGGATAGACAGGAGGCACTGAACTACAGGCCAGTGTCCCTAACCTGCATACCATGCAAGCTGATGGAGAAGATTGTGCGAAAAAAACTAGTGGAGCATCTGGAGCGAAGGAACTTTGTAACACAGCATCAACATGGGTTCAGGGATGGCAGGTCCTGCCTCACAGGGTTACTTGAATTCTACGACCAGGCAACAAAAATAAGGCAAGAAAGAGAAGGGTGGGCAGACTGCATATTTTTGGATTGTCAGAAAGCCTTTGATACAGTGCCACACAAGAGGCTAGTGCGAAAATTGGAGATGCAGGCTGGAGTGAGAGGGAAGGTACTCCGGTGGATAGAGGAGTACCTAAGCAACAGGAGACAACGAGTCTGTGTGAGGGGTGAGGTCTCAGATTGGCGAGACGTCACAAGTGGAGTCCCGCAGGGGTCAGTCCTTGGACCTATACTGTTTCTGGTATATGTAAATGATCTCCCAGAGGGTATAGATTCGTTCCTCTCAATGTTTGCCGACGATGCAAAAATTATGAGGAGGATTGAAACAGAGGATGATAGTAGGAGGCTACAAGATGACCTGGATAGACTGAGTGAATGGTCCAACAAATGGCTGTTGAAGTTCAACCCGAGTAAATGCAAAGTAATGAAACTAGGCAGTGGAAACAGGAGGCCAGGCACAGGATACAGAATAGGAGATGAAGTACTTAATGAAACAGACAGAGAGAAAGATCTAGGAGTTGATATCACACCAAACCTGTCTCCTGAAGCCCACATAAAGAGAATAACGTCTGCGGCATATGCGAGGCTGGCTAACATCAGAACGGCGTTCAGGAACCTGTGTAAGGAATCATTCAGAATCTTGTACACCACATATGTAAGACCAATCCTGGAGTATGCGGCCCCAGCATGGAGCCCGTACCTTGTCAAGCACAAGACGAAGCTGGAAAAAGTCCAAAGGTATGCTACTAGACTAGTCCCAGAACTAAGAGGCATGAGTTATGAGGAAAGGCTGCGGGAAATGCACCTTACGACACTGGAAGACAGAAGAGTAAGGGGGGACATGATCACAACCTACAAAATCCTCAGGGGAATCGACCGGGTAAACAAGGATGAACTATTCAACACTGGTGGGACGCGAACAAGGGGACACAGGTGGAAGCTGAGTACCCAAATGAGCCACAGAGACGTTAGAAAGAACTTTTTCAGTGTCAGAGTAGTTAGTAAATGGAATGCATTAGGAAGTGATGTGGTGGAGGCTGACTCCATACACAGTTTCAAATGTAGATATGATAGAGCCCAATAGGCTCAGGAATCTGTACACCAGTTGATTGACGGTTGAGAGGCGGGACCAAAGAGCCAGAGCTCAACCCCCGCAAGCACAATTAGGTGAGTACAATTAGGTGAGTACACACACACACACACACACACACACACACACACACACACACACACACACACACACACACACACACACACACACACACACACACACACACACACAAGCCCTTGTGGGACACAACATTCTCAACAATAATTCAAAGTCGCATCAACGTTATATGAACGTTATTAATGTTTATTCAACTTAATATCAATGTCGTTTGCTTAGATTAGCCCTCAGGACGGAGGGATTAAATTATATCCCCCCAACACCCCCCCCCCCCCCCCCCCCCCCCCCCCCCCCCCCGCCGCCGGCCCCTCCTCCTCGCCCACTGCGGCCACAATACGACGTAGGAACAAACGAGGCCTCCACAGTGATCTTTAACCCAGGGGCTCCGAGGCTAATGATAACAACGATACACTACTGATAGGCACAAGTCGTTCAACTCACACCAGCCCTTAAGGCGGTACACCGACCTGTCTCAAGGTCCATGGGTGGAAAGGGCAGTGAGGGTGGGAGGGGAAAGGGCACTGAGGGTGGGAGGGGAAAGGGCACTGAGGGTGGTAGGAGAAAAGGGCAGTGAGGGTGGTAGGGGAAAGGGCACTGAGGGTGGTAGGAGAAAAGGGCAGTGAGGGTGGTAGGGGAAAGGGCACTGAGGGTGGTAGGAGAAAAGGGCACTGAGGGTGGTAGGAGAAAAGGGCACTGAGGGTGGTAGGGGAAAGGGCACTGAGGGTGGTAGGAGAAAAGGGCACTGAGGGTGGTAGGGGAAAGGGCACTGAGGGTGGTAGGAGAAAAGGGCACTGAGGGTGGTAGGAGAAAAGGGCACTGAGGGGGGTGGTAGGGGAAAAGGGCACTGAGGGTGGTAGGGGAAAGGGCAGTGAAGGGGTGGTAGGGGAAAAGGGCACTGAGGGTGGTAGGGGAAAGGGCAGTGAGGGTGGTAGGGGAAAGGGCAGTGAGGGTGGTAGGGGAAAGGGCACTGAGGGTGGTAGGGGAAACGGGCAGTGAGGGTGGTAGGGGAAAGGGCAGTGAGGGTGGTAGGGGAAAGGGCAGTGAGGGTGGTAGGGGAAAGGGCACTGAGGGTGGGAGGGGAAACGGGCAGTGAAGGGAACGAGAAGATGGAAAGGGAAAAACAAGGATGAAAGGAATTTGCTATATCTATGGGTACCATTTCTGGCATTGGCCCGGGCCCAGGTTCTCTGCCTCTGCCCCGGCAGAGGCAGAAACAAATAGGCAGTTTCGTTCACCCCTGATGCGTCTGTTCACCTAGCAGTAAATAGGTACCTGGGAGTTAGACAGCTGCTACGGGCTCCTTCCTCTGTGTGTGTGTGTGTGTGTGTGTGTGTGTGTGTGTGTGTGTGTGTGTGTGTGTGTGTGTGTGTGTGTGTGTGTGTGTGTGTGTGTGTGTGTGTGTTAGAGTGAAATATATTTAGTAGACATAATAGAGGCTGCAACAGGAGAACACATATACCGGACAGTAGTGGTAGGTGTTGTATTTACACACTTCCCCCATGCACCCGAGCTCTGGAGAATTGTGTAAAACCCTGGTTTGTGTCTCGGAGAGGCTGCAGGATCCGCGTAAGGACAGTAGCACTCCCGGTTGCATTTCTTTTACCATGTTGTGGCACAATCGACTAAGGCGCATCTGGGATTATCTCGGACCTAGGTTCGAACCCTCATCATGGCCCTTGTGGATTTGTTCATTTGATGTATCACGCTATTGTGATTTTTGTATATATATATATATATATATATATATATATCGTTGAAAACGACAGAAAAGTTTTAGATTTATGATTCTGGTGATAGGATTATGACGATTCCTCCAAACCTTGGAAACACACATAAAAAGAGACATTCTTTGACTGATATAGATTATACTACAACTAGACTGTAAACAATTACGGTAAACAGTCAACACTGTGACTGACGTGGAGTCTATCTTCGCCCCCTAGAGAGAGAGAGAGAGAGAGAGAGAGAGAGAGAGAGAGAGAGAGAGAGAGAGAGAGAGAGAGAGAGAGAGAGAGAGAGAGAGAGAGAGAGAGAGAGTGAATGAGAGAGAGAGAGTGAATGTTAGTGTGTCAACACGCAACTTGTTCATGTCCTCTGAGAAAGATCAGAGGATGCTGA
>NC_091192.1:23456992-23504492 GCF_040958095.1 Procambarus clarkii | reverse complement strand
CGAGGGGCTTCCTGTGTTCTCGAGAGGCTTCCTGTGGTCTCGAGGGGCTTTCTGTGGCCTCGAGGGGCTTCCTGTGGTCTCGAGGGGCTTCCTGTGTTCTCGAGAGGATTCCTGTGGCCCGGAGGAGCTTTCTATGGCCTCGAGGGGCCTCCTGTGGTCTCAAGGGGCTTCCTGTGGTCTTGAGGGGCTTCCTGTGGCCTCGAGGGGCTTCCTGTGGCCTCGAGGGGCTTTCTGTGGTCTCGAGGGACTTCCTGTGGCCTCGAGAAGCTTTCTGTGGTCTCGAGGGACTTCCTGTGGCATCGAGGGACTTCCTGTGCCCTCGAGGGGCTTCCTGTGACCTCGAGGGGCTTCCTGTGGCCTCGAGGGGCTTCCTATGTCCTCGAGGGGCTTCCTGTGGCCTCGAGGGGCTTTCTATGGCCTCGAGGGGCTTCTTGTGGCCTCTAGGAGCTTCCTGTGGCCTCGGGGGGCTTCCTTTGGCCTCGAGGAGTTTCCTATGACCTCGAGGGGCTTCTTGTGGCCTCGAGGGGCTTCTTGTGGCCTCTAGGAGCTTCCTGTGGCCTCGAGGGGCTTCTTGTGGTCTCGAGGGGGCTTCCTGTGGCCTCGAGGGGCTTTCTGAGGCCTCGAGGAGCTTCCTGTGGCCTCTAGGAGCTTCCTGTGGCCTCGAGGAGCTTTCTGTGGCCTCGAGGTGCTTCCTGTGGCCTCGAGGAGCTTCCTATGGCCTCGAGGAGCTTCCTGTGGCCTTGAGGATCTTCCTGTGGCCTCGAAGAGCTTCCTGTGGCCTCGTGGAGCTTCCTATGGCCTCGAGGAGCTTCCTATGGCCTCGAGAGGCTTTCTGTGGCCTCGAGGGGCTTCTTGTGGTCTCGAGGGGCTTCTTGTGGTCTCGAGGGGCTTCCTGTGGCCTCGAGGGGCTTCCTGTGGTCTCGAGGGGATTCCTGTGGACTCGAGGGACTTCCTGTGGCCTCGAGGGGCTTCCTGTGGTCTCGAGGGGCTTCTTGTGGTCTCGAGGGGCTTCCTGTGGCCTCGAGGGGCTTCCTGTGGTCTTGAGGGGCTTCTTGTGGTCTCGAACAGCTTCCTGTGGCCTCGAGGGGCTTCTTGTGGTCTCGAGGGGCTTCTTGTGGTCTCGAGGGGCTTCCTGTGGTCTCGAGGGGCTTCCTGTGGCCTCGAGGGGCTTCTTGTGGTCTCGAGGGGCTTCCTGTGGTCTCGAGGGGCTTCTTGTGGTCACGAGGAGCTTCCTGTGGCCTCGAGGGGCTTCTTGTGGTCTCGAGGGGCTTCTTGTGGTCTCGAGGGGCTTCCTGTGGCCTTGAGGGGCTTCCCGTGGTCTCGAGGGGCTTCCTGTGGACTCGAGAGGCTTCCTGTGGTCTCGAGGGACTTCCTGTGGCATCGAGGGGCTTCCTGTGGCCTCGAGGGGCTTCCTATGGCCTCGAGAGGCTTCCTGTGGCCTCGAGGAGCTTCCTGTGACCTCGAGGAGCTTCCTGTGGCCTCTAGGAGCTTCATGTGACCTCGAAAAGCTTCCTGTGGCCTCGAGGAGCTTCCTGTAGCCTCGAGGAGCTTCTTGTGGCCTCGAGGGGCTTCCTATGGCCTCGAGGGGCTTCCTGTGGCCTCGAGGAGCTTCCTATGACCTTGAGGAGCTTCCTGTGGCCTCTAGGAGCTTCCTGTAGCCTCTAGTAGCTTCTTGTGGCCTCGAGGAGCTTCCTGTGGCCTCGAGGGGCTTCCTGAGGCCTCGAGGGGGCTTCCTGTGGCCTCGAGGGGCTTTCTATGGCCTCGAGAGGCTTTGTGTGGCCTCAAGGGGCTTCTTGTGGTCTCGAACGGCTTCCTGTGGCCTCGAGGGGCTTCTTGTGGTCTCGAGGGGCTTCTTGTGGTCTCGAGGGGCTTCCTGTGGTCTCGATGGGCTTCCTGTGGCCTCGAGGGGCTTCTTGTGGTCTCGAGGGGCTTCCTGTGGTCTCGAGGGGCTTCTTGTGGTCTCGAGGAGCTTCCTGTGGCCTCGAGGGGCTTCTTGTGGTCTCGAGGGGCTTCTTGTGGTCTCGATGGGCTTCCTGTGGCCTCGAGGGGCTTCCTGTGGTCTCGAGGAGCTTCCTGTGGCCTCGAGGAGCTTCCTGTGGCCTCGAGGGGCTTCCTGTGGCCTCGATGGGGCTTCCTGTGGCCTCGAGGGGCTTTCTATGGCCTCGAGAGGCTTTGTGTGGCCTCAAGGGGCTTCCTGTGGCCTCGAGGGGCTTTCTGTGACTTCGAGGGGCTTTTTGTGGCCTCGAGTGCTTTCTGTGGTCTCGAGGGGGCTTCCTATGGCCTCGAGGGGCTTCCTGTGGCCTCGAGGAGCTTCCTGTGACCTCGAGGAGCTTCCTGTGGCCTCTAGGAGCTTCCTGTGGCCTCTAGGAGCTTCCTGTTGCCTCTAGGAGCTTCCTGTGGCCTCTAGGAGCTTCCGGTGGCCTCGAGGAGCTTCCTTTGGCCTCTAGAAGCTTCCTGTGGCCTCGAGGGGGCTTCGTGTGGCCTGTAGGAGCTTCCTGTGGCCTCGAGGAGCTTCCTGTGGCCTCTAAAAGCTTCCTGTGGCCTCAAGGAGCTTCTTGTGGCCTCGAGGAGCTTCCTGTGGCCTCGAGGAGCTTCGTGTGGCCTCGAGGGGGCTTCGTGTGGCCTGTAGGAGCTTCCTGTGGCCTCGAGGAGCTTCCTGTGGCCTCTAAAAGCTTCCTGTGGCCTCAAGGAGCTTCTTGTGGCCTCGAGGAGCTTCCTGTGGCCTCAAGGAGCTTCTTGTGGCCTCGAGGAGCTTCCTGTGGCCTCGAGGAGCTTCCTGTGGCCTCGAGGAGCTTCGTGTGGCCTCGAGGGGCTTTCAGAAAACCGCTGGTGATGACCTTTTTTTCCTCTCTGGAAGCCCTCATCTGTCATGCCATATTTGGTCGTATTATGATCAGCCTGTCCCAGAGTGTGTGTGTGTGTGTGTATCTGTACTCACTCACCTATTTGTTCCTGCTGGATCGAGCATTGACTCTTGGATCCCGCCTTTCTAGCCAACGGTTGTTTGCAGCAATGACTCCTGTCCCATTGCCCTATTATACCTAGTTTTTAAAATTATGAATAGAGTTTGCTTCCGCCACCTGCTCCTTAAGTGCATTCCATTTTTTCACTCTTCTCAGGCTAAAAGAAAATTTCCTAACATCTCTGTGATTGATCTGAGTTTCCAGCTTGTTGTGTGTGTGTGTATGTGTGAGTGTGTGTGTGTGTGTGTGTGTGTGTGTGTGTGTATGTGTGTGTGTGTGTTTGTGTGTGTGTGTGTGTGTGTGTGTGTGTGTGTGTGTGTGTGTGTGTGTGTGTGTGTTTGTGTGTGTGTGTGTATTCACCTAGTTGTGTTTGCGGGGGTTGAGCTTTGCTCTTTCGGCCCGCCTTTAAACTGTCAATCAACTGTTTACTAACTACTTTTTTTTCCACACCACACACACACCCCAGGAAGCAGCCCGTGACAGCTGACTAACTCCCAGGTACCTATTTACTGCTAGGTAACAGGGGCATTCAGGGTGAAAGAAACTTTGCCCATTTGTTTCTGCCTCGTGCGGGAATCAAACCCGCGCCACATAATTACGAGTCCTGCACGCTATCCACCAGGCTACGAGGCCCCACGAGGTGTGGGGTGTGTGTGGTGCGCGCGCGCGAGTGCTTACCTAACAGTACTTACCCACCTGTGCTCTCAACCCTCAAAACGACTACAGTACCACTTTCCGAGCCCCGTTAAGCTGTACCATATCCTCTTATTAAGCTATATATAAACAGGAGCTGCCTCACAGCTTTAGACAAAGGCCTTCTTCTGCATGAGTATGTATACAAATGCTCGTGTGTGTATCGAACCACTTCCTCCACCACTTACTAAGTTGTTCCAACTGTTCACTAATCTGACGCGCCCATCTGTTCTCCTCAGCTTTATGTTCATCAAAATCTGTGAATCCGTTCAGGCGCTACAGCTATAGCAGCCTCACGCTCAGATTAACACATTCACAGACTTACTCACAGCCAACACCAACAGAAAAAACATGAATCGTCTTCATTAAATGTTGATTTGTGTATTTCTAAATCTTTAAAAGATGTATTTATAATTCAGTTCCTTCTTAAAATGTTATACTGTCACCAGACTAATAATAAATTAACTTCTACAGCGAGAAGCTGTAATGTTGAAATTACTTTGGAGGCTCCGAGGGAATTATTGTTACCATAATAATACCATAATTATTGTTACTAGAGCCGGTCGGCCGAGCGGACAGCACGCGGGACTTGTGATCCTGTGGTCCTGGGTTCGATCCCAGGCGCCGGGGAGAAACAATGGGCAGAGTTTCTTTCACCCTATGCCCCTGTTACCTAGCAGTAAAATAGGTACCTGGGTGTTAGTCAGCTGTCACGGGCTGCTTCCTGGGGGTGGAGATCTGGTCGAGGACCGGGCCGCGGGGACACTAAAAAGGCCCCGAAATCATCTCAAGATAACCTCAAGATAACCATTAATGTCTAAACTCCTGTTGCCCCTATTTGTAATATTACCTCTACTATTGCTAGTAATATTACCTCTACTATTGCTAGTAATATTACCTCTACTATCGCTAGTATGATTTATTAAGTTCCAACACTTGCTAGATTTCTATGTTTACAGGAGAATATGATTTTAGTACATTATTTTCCCTATAATTTTATCTTCTGTATACTACATACACAAATGCACAGCATCTGTATTTTATACACAATAAAAAAATTTATATCCCAAAAAACATTATACTCACAATCGTGTTTCATACAATAAAATCGTATTTCATGCACAAATGTATTATATACTTTATACAAATATTTACACTTACGTATTTGTATCAACAATGGTCAGCAATACACGGCAGGTTACTCCAAGTATTCCTTAGTTACAACTTTACTGTGGCTGAGACACTAACGGAACGACCGAGACAAGCAGACGCAGACATCATAATTGGGACCCGGGAGCTGAGGGCCAACATCACAGAAGCTATACCCCCCCCCTACGAGTCCGGGTACCCTGGAATGGGTATACTGGGAGTGGGTATACAAGCTCGCTCTTGGAGCAGGCTTGGGTAACTTGGTTCAACAGGCTGTTGGTGCTTGGACCATCAATTTTTGTGTCTTGAACACTTATCACTTTTGTCCGGTAAAGGAGTTCTCCCTTTGCAGGCGACGGCGACGTACGTGCCGGGGTCGTACGACGGCCTTACTGACCGCTTCACCTTCCTGCTGTGGGGCAGCTTCCTGCAGGACAACGGCGCCCTCGCCTTCTGCGTCCGATACCAAACCTTGGGCCAAGAGTTCTGGGACAACAACCACGGCAGGAACTACGTCCTGCAGTGCTACATGACGCCCAACATCCCCGGCGGGAGGGTGGCGTCCCCGCGTCCGCAGAACTCCACCAGCGTCCAGCAACACTATAGTGGAGGCGGCCAGTCCAGTGCCCGCAGTGACTACAACTGCTTCGTCGGCTCCCCCACCACACCTAGTGACCCCTGGGTCACTACTTTCTTCTAGGTAGGTAGTCGAACTTTCTTAGTTATAATGCTCCAACCATGGTAAGCTTACGCAGACGAGGAGTCACAATAATGTGACTGAAGTGTGTTGACCAGACCCCACACTAGAAGGTAAAGGGACGACGACGTTTCGGTCCGTCCTGGACAGCATTCTCAAGTCGATTTCGCAAGACAATCGACTTGAGAATGGTCCAGGACGGACCGAAACGTCGTCGTCCCTTCACCTTCTAGTGTGTGGTCTGGTCAACATGGTAAGCTTACTGTTGTGGTAGTTATAGAGCTGGTCAAGCCCAAGCTGTGTGTGTCGCATCCAGATGCTGGTCTCAGGCCTCTCTGACCTTCCAATATTGCGGGTCAGATCGTCATTTTATCCCAACTCCTGGTTGACGGGTGCTAGAAGCCTGTCAGGTGACTGACAGTGACTGACAATACCCCAGGATGCAACCCACAACAGTTGAGTAACTCCCGAAGACCTATTTAGAAAACATGCCTAAACGCTTTGCCTGGCCTAGGAATCGAACCAGGGACCAATCATTGGTGGGATCGTACCTGGGTCCTGGGTGACCCCAAGTCTGCGGTCACCTTGGACGTGAGTTCGAGCCCCCCTTGTAGGAGAGAAACAGTTGAACGCGTTTCCTTTCACCCGATGTTTCTGTTCACTTATCAGTAAATAGGTAGCCGGGAGTTACATAAGAACCTAAGAACATAAGAACAAAGGCAACTGCAGAAGGCCTATTGGCCCATACGAGGCAGCTCCTATCTATAATCACCCAATCTCACTCATATACATGTCCAACCCACGCTTGAAACAATCGAGGGACCCCACCTCCACCACGTTACGCGGTAATTGGGTAACTAACTGTTGTGGGGGGGGTTGTATCCTAGACGGGAGGACCTACACAAATCTAAGTGCAGGCTTCCTGTCCCCGACGACAGCAATGACATATTACCCATCTTGTGTCAAGCGCTGACGGACGCCTCACACTCTGGTCTACCCGTTCTCCTGTTTAGGCAGTGCCTATAGTCACTTTGGTCAACCTACCCTGGCTCTGCGCCCTGGTGAGGTCACTCCAGACCGACAACCAGAGCGCAGCTCCATAGTCTCCTGAGACTGATGGTTGCCTACTACTACTACTACTACTACTACTACTACTACTACTACTACTACTACTATAGTAACGACGAGGATCATAGTACATATATTGACGTACAAAGACAATTAGAAAGTACAAATCGGCAGTATTGAAATCGGACAAACTGGAAAAGTTTTTGTACTGATGTTGCTCGGGAGACTTAACTTCACCTAACTATCCTAGGCCTAATATATGATATATGAGGCTTAATATAGCACACACATATTTATGTGTTATACTAGGGCCTAGGAATATTTAAGTTGGGTTTTTAGCTTTATTTCTTCGGATTCCTATAAGATGAATAGTACCATATTGGACTATCTAACTGTCCATTACCTCTATGTAGGTGCGATGGGCCTCATAGTCACAAAGAGTACTATCTAAACCGGAGGATGGGTTGACTTGATGCACTTCCTTCTACAGACACTTTTATTAGGGTGTCGATACACCCCAATAAACAGCCATTCTACTCTCACCTTTCCACCGCTTGTGACGTGCTTGTATTAAACTCATATCTTAAAATATTAATTAGCTTTCATATGCCTTAATGACGATAATTAGTCACATATTTTCATTAACAATGTGTATGCTCACACGGAGCTGCTCTGCGGGCGTCGGGTTGATCGCCCAAGGCAGCAGCAACCTGTCAGTCTCAGGGCAGGAAATATAATGAAACAAAAATAAGAATGTTCTAAGCCCAAATGCTACATAGCGCAGTCTGTGTCACGTAATGTTAAAGAGTACCGAAGCAACTTGCTGGCCACCAGTACCAGATCAGGTCAGCCAAGCGGTGAGATGCCAAAGAAATATACGCAGAAAGTAAGAGTTTATCAGGGGAACAAAAGACTCTAAGAAACAGAGGGAGAGCTCTCTATCAGTCCATGGTGTGAGTCGGGGTATTCTAGGAGGGCATGTAATAGTCCAAGTGCCCAGGCGTTGATGGTGTGCGGCCAATGTGAGTCCAAGCCACGGATTTTGGACATCCAAAATCCAGCTATTTGGCTATCTTGTGCATAGGTTCGAACCCTCATCAAGGCCCCTGCTGTTTGTTTTTTCATTTGATATATCACGTTATTGTGATTTCTGTGTGAACGGACGTCTCCCATTTCTTATAGCGGGAGGAGGAGGAGGAAGGCCACGTGGATAAGTCACATGTATGTAAATTTGCCATTTGTAATAGCTAATTATTCAATGGATGCAGATTGCTTTATGAATGACAAGGTAGAAATTCAAATGAGGAATTGGTTTCTGGTAGATCGCACAAGGCACGAACGGCCTTGTTAGTGGAGGTGTCCGAGAGGACAATACCAACATGGTTAAGAGTCCAACGAAACTACTGTCTTACATCTGCTTCAGATCAATAAACTCAATCTCGCTTTTCAATCATCCTGTGGCAGTAACTTACAGACAGGAATTATTGATGGCACGTGAAAAGGCCCCAATGCACTCAAATATCCATTAGGCTCTGCAGTGAAAAATTCTTGAGGCTGTGGGAAGTCGACATATAAACTTGAACAGGAAAAGACAGATAAACCAACGCTATCAGTTCAGTCCCTCCTCCTAATGTTCCCCAACGCCAAGAAACTGTCATGCTAAAGTGCCCATATCCTAACCTACCAGAGGACCCAAAACAGAAAACGAAAGATTAATTAACTGAATTTCGGAGTCACTACCGTTTTCTAATACGACAATTTTTGGCCTTGGGCAGATTATACGTCAAAATACGACGTTGTATTAAAAGGACGGGTTGGATTTGACCTCAACTTATCCATAAAGAAAACAGTAATATGAAAACTGGGAAAAGGGTTTTAGTGGAGCTGGGAGGCATCAACCTTTACAATACAGCTTAAGGCTTTATAAAATATAACAAGCAGAACTCTCCGTGAGGCTAAGGGCACAAGTCTCCGTGGGGGACAACTGTAAAGCAAAGTGAGCAGGGTTTTAAATCTCAAAAACAGCAGTTAAGTTACAGCACATGTGTGTATGGGCGGCCTTATAAAGTCAGAGTGATGCACTCAGACCGTGTAAGTCTTGTCACGATGAATCACTGGCTGCTACATTTAAGCCAACATTATGTACAACGTGAAGATGACAGAGGAACGAGCAGGAGGCCGATGCACATGACAGCAGCCATACCCTCCCCCAGTTTACCCAGCTGGACCTTGCGGCTTGGAGTTTGTGGGTAATGGACCTGTGACGAACACGACAGGTGGGGGTCAAAAACTGACTTCCACAGAGGATCGAGGCCGGTCGGCAGAGTATATGTTCCTAGTAATTTTTACAGCACAATGTTTTTGCAGTAGAACACCTAAAGTGGAGTCTGGGAGCCCAGGACCACACACCATCGATCGCAAGCTGGACCTGGAGCTGAACAACGGAGAAATCATTACCACAACACGTGGCATACAACACGTGACGATGCCAACACATAGCAAAAAATATTTCACCCCCAGTTGAGAGAGAAGGGTGAAGCCCCTTAAGAGGACAAGCAGGAAAAAAAAGTGCACAAAAACACTGCTTTGGGAAACTTTTTCATATTAGCAATAAGAGGAAGAGAAAGCAGTTCGAAGAGTACCTCAAACATGCGTCTTGAGAGATAGGTAGCTTTGGAAGAAGCAGGAAAAATTGTCCGAGGCCAAAGTAAGTAATTAACAAAAGAAGGCACCTAGCCGGGAAGGCTATGTAGCAGTCCAGGACCAAAAGGAATGCAAACGAGCTAATATATTATATCTATCTCCAAGTAGTGTCATGTGATTTCTCTATGACAAATAGAACGATTATATCCTAATAACCCACAGAAAAGGCATTACAAATGTAATGACTCCAAACCTACCAGAATGTCAGTCTGTTGCAACACTCGTTCAAGTCAAATTGAAACAGTAAGAGACAAAGATAGTTTTAAAACCCCACTTAAGACGCAAGTTAATCACATGTTAATTGTTCTTGGAGATGCAACTGGTCAGGGCAGTGAGGGAAACATCCCCAGGCGAAGTTTTCTGTGTGCCGGGTTTCCTGATGGGAAGGAAAACCACGTAGATCCAAGCCTTGGGGGACAGACCCAGTCGCTCAGATTTGCTTATATATATATATATATATATATATATATATATATATATATATATATATATATATATATATATATATATATATATATATATATATATATATATATATATATATATATATATATATATATATATATATATATATATATATATATTCAACAAATATTCTAAGGTAAAATTCAGGAATTGGCAGAACATCTCACGGTGAATAATAATGAAGCATACCGCCGTTCAGGGGCAAAGGGACAAAACAAACTAAAGTTCAGTTCGAATAAAAAAATCATGGAAGGGGTACAGAACCTGCGCGCGAAAGATTCCACTTAATAAGAGTGGGAGTATTTGTCGAGGCTGCGCACTTACAACCAACAGCGCGAGTGCAGTCTGAATTCTTGCAAGGAATACGCCTCCTTAGTCTCCGGGAGACAGGACAAGGAGTGGTGGACAGCACCAAGTGAGGCCAGATGAAAAAGAAGGAATATGGGACAGGAAGACTTGACCAGCAGGGAATAGAAACGACGGTGGTGAGACCTTTCTGTCAGGTCTGTCAAAATGGAAGCAGGAAAACAGAGAGGAGAAAAATAGAAGTGAGGGATAAGAGAAGTGAAAGAAAATTGATCACAGTTATCGAGGTCATCAAGGACCTGCCAATCCAGGTCTAGGTGAATGGAAGAAGATGAGAGAGGGAGAGAGAAGGATCAATACCTGAAGATGTGCGGGGTGTGAGAGGCAGTGTGCGGGTCTGAGAGGCAGTGTGCGGGGTGTGAGAAACAGTGTGCGTTTAAGCTCACCAGTGTGCAACAGAAACAAGAATGATAAAAGCACAAAGGGTTCTAAAAGATGGCTACAGGTAAGGAAATGACCCCAAGAGGTCATTTCTCTACTCTAAATCATCTAAAAAGAAGAAATGTTCCTGGTAAAAAAAAAAATCTAACTGAAGGTAAAAATAATAACGAGAAATAACCAGAACAGGGATGAAGGTGCAGACAACGGAGAGTATACCATTGACTCATAAATATACGAGAGGCAATGGCATGGAGGTTCGATGAAAACGGAATGAGAAGAAAGGGAACAAGATTAAAGGAACAGTGATGCTATGATAATCATTGAAAGGGTTAGGTCACATTTAAAAGATATAGCTATGGACGTGACCAGGACAAGGCTCAAGCACTGCTTCCTGGAGCCAGACTCACAACGCAGAAAACGTGGAAACTGAATGCTGAAGCTCAGCCAAATTTGTATAAGAGTCGTGTTGTATGTTGCTTTGAATAATAAGACATTCAGGTAATTGGAAAGTGATCAAGAGAGAAGTAAAGAAACTCACAAGAAAAACTAAAGACAATTAAGACTGGACTTGGAGAACTCGGCATTAGGCGGTAAAGGTACATCAAGCAATGAAGAATACCCTGGGAGGTGGGAAGGAGCAGCTCGGCCACGCAAGCAGAATCAATTGAGGGATAAAAAATATGCAAAGAGGACTTGGGTAAGCGGGGCTTTTCCTTGATCGATAGTGTCACACTCCAGAAAGAGGACATTGCCATACTTTGGAACGAGGATGTGGTCAGACTGCAGAATGTGGACAGACATGACTGACGGATTAGAAGCTGAGGCCTTCTTGCCTTTAGAGAAAGGAAGAGGGATCTGGCTTGCTCTTCTGCCCGGAGGAAGGAAGTGTAGGGTGGCGACGGGTGATGTAGTTTGCAATGTCAGCCGCAGTCTTGGCCGGAGTCTTGGTTATTGATACGTGGCTGGGTTTGTTTTATGTATAATGCCTCAACGATGTCCAGTCTTCTGTTGTCGCCGTCTGTCGATTATTTTGGTGTTGTCTGTGAGTATATCTCTGGTGATGGTATAACAGACAACAATACATCCTCAGCCTCTAATAATAAACTATATTACAGGAACTTCTTTTCCACGTCTCATTCTAAGACGTGACATTCTTTCTGAGAACGAATGAAGGAATTCTCATTTTCCATTCTGAGTGCAAATAGGACACGGAATCCAAAAGAAATCCCATCATTTCTTTGTTTATTGTATCAGTTTCTTTATTAAAATCGCTCATATGTGTAGTCTATTGATTACTGATGTTTTCAGAGTGCTGCCTTCCTGGATGTTGCAGCTAAAGAAGTAAGGGAAACTGCTTCTAGTGGATGATGTAGTAAACGTTGTGATGGAAGCATCCTCCTCTGGTTGCTGCAGCTGACGATGGAGGGAAAGATGCTTCCTGTGGATGCTGTGGTTGATGCTGACGCAATGGAAGTACCCTTCCTGTCGGTGTTGGAGCTGAGGGTGTGAGGGCAGCAGCTCGCACCCGGCCGGACCCCGCCGCAAGCAACCCCACAAACGTCAGCCTTCAAACCCATTTTGCAACGCTTGCTATTCAGCACGGCGCCAAACTCTGCAAACACACACACACACACACACACATATACGCATACAGACTATATTTATTTGCTAACTAGGGGAAAGACGGATATATATATATATATATATATATATATATATATATATATATATATATATATATACATATATATATATATATATATATATATATATATATATATATATATATATATATATATATATATATATATATATATATATATATATAATATATATATTTCTGATAAATGAACTAAAGGAATAGGACAATAAAGAGGCCCTATACTCCCCCCCCTCCACCCCACGCACCACAGTCAAAAATGAACCAAAATATACCATACAAGACGCTCCGTTGGGGGGACTTCCTTGGTGACCACGGTGTCATTTGTGCCAGATAAGTATATATATACGTTATGCTTCAGTACCACTGGATTCTCCCCCCATGACGGTGAAGAGGCTCAGTCTAGCCGCTCCTGAGGTCACTTCATCTCTCTACACCACACACACACACACACACACACTTCCACCTGCCCAACTGTTCAGCATGGAGGCTCCAGCATAGAGGCATAGCATATGTGCTCTATGCTGTGTGTGTAGAGGCTCCACCACAGTTTTTCTAAGCGCTCACCCTCTAAACTCTCGTACACAGAGGCTGCGTAGTCTTCCACACACACTTGTCCCCCCTTCTGCTCTACAACGTATGTGTCCAGTTCGACCCCCCTCGCTGCCCATAGGTGTTTTTGAAAAGAGCTCCATCGTAACTATATTTTATAGATAGTTATGTATATTTTCTTTTATAAGTTACCTAATTTCCACTTTTTTTTTATAATGTAGACATCTAATATATCACACTCATACATACTTTTATATATCAATAATACGTGCATATAAATTTAATTTTATCTGTATGTTTATACATATATAAACATATATTTTGTGTATATATACATGCAGTTTATGATAGTTAATATGTGCAGTTTTGTTGTGCTGAATAGTATCAAGCGGGTGTGTGGTGCACTGCCTCCAATATGACTCCTGTGGTATACGCTGCCTCTAATATGACTCCTGTAGTATGCGTTGCCTCTAATATGACCCCTGTGGTATGCGCTGCCTCTAATATGACTCCTGTAGTATGCGCTGCCTTTAATATGACCCCAGTGGTATGTGCTGCCTCCAATATGACCCCTGTGGTATGCGCTGCCTCTAATATGACTCCTGTGGTATGCGCTGCCTCTAATATGACTCCTGTGGTATGCGCTGCCTCTAATATGACCCCTGTGGTATGCGCTGCCTCTAATATGACCCCTGTGGTATGCGCTGCCTCTAACGTATACCCTACAGCTTGCTGTCTCCAGCACTACCTTCTGGCACGCACTGGCACCAACGTGACCCTCTGGTGCCACCTGCAGTACATGTGGCTCTTGGCATACCTACAGGCAGAGGCTCTTTTTAGGACATCAGCTGGCACTTTTAGCCCCAAGAGTCAACTCCAACGGCACATGGTGGCACTAGGCCTGCGTGGAGTGCCACTAGCCACACCTACAGCACACTTGATCACTAAGGGGTCACATGTGATGGCCGTAAATAAGAAACATTTGCTGCCAGTGGGATTCTCTTAGTAAATTGGATGGACTCTTAGCACAAGCGTTGACTAGAGGCAAGTGATGCCCTCGAGCTGGTGTAGTTACCTCACGCTGGCTCCCTTCACTCGTTGGAGACGGAGTGCCCCACACCCTGCTCCACCCCCCACGTAGATTCAACGGCACTTCTGTATTTGAGTAGTAACCGTTATGTGACCCTTCAGTAAGAGAGAAAGAGAGAAGTACTTAATGTTTAGCATTTTAGTGTGCCAAAAATACTCATGTTACTTTATAACACGGGAATGTTACCTCCATCTTCGGGTATTATGCTACTAATGTTAACTACGCCACAAAACGAGAGGAATGCAAGAAGGTCCTGAAGAAAAGAATGCGGAAATAGTGAGCTGAGGGTCTCGATGAGGCAGCCTTGGACCTGCTAAGGTATGGGACTGAAAGAAAAAACAGCTCTAATTGTAAATAGCTACTTTTGATTATAATGCCTGAAATGTGTGTGTGTGTTGTACGCCAGATGTGAGTCAAGCGTAATTCCGAATTATGAAAATAATAATTCCTTGATTAATTTCTGGCGACACCCGCAGAGACGTGTTTGAACCAATAATCAAAATGGGTCTCTCTGTGTGCTCAAAAGTTTGGGCAGATTTTAACTGCGTAGCATATATATATATATATTACAGTAATAGTTATTTTCGTATCCTCACGACGAGCCCTCATATGCATAAATGAATTGTCCCCCGGGTGGGTGGGTGCTGCCGTGTGACCCAGCTGAGTGCGTGGGCCGCCACCAGGCCGCCGGCCAGCACTAGGGCGGGCCTTGGTGCTGCTCAATGCAATCTTGACCCTTAGGGGCACCACCACGATAAGGAGTACTAAGGGTTGTCCGCCTAATAAGATACACCCCTTGTCCAGTGTCTTTCGTAAGGGTCAAAATTGTCAGATATAAAATACACTATTTTTTTCCAGATAAAATCTGATGTGTAAATTGTAAAAGATGTAAATATCATTGGCAAAATGTGGCCCTCGCTTGTTATAAAATGTGGAGGGGCTTTTGTCTCTTAAATCTATATTGTAAATCAGAGATTTTATATATATCAGGTTTGAAGCCTTTTTAACAGACACGCATATGTTTTTGTAATACACTTACCGCAAATAGTGAAGACTTGAAGCCACTATCACGAGGCTTCACCTGCAGTCTCTATTACTCCCCATGTACACACAGACTTAGTTGCCTTGGTGTTGTTGACGTGATTATTAATATATTAGAAGAGTTGGATAATGTATTACGAAATAACAGTATATTGACGTTACAGGTAGGCAAGTTGGGAGGGGACCTGTCACCATTCAGCACTGCTAGGAAATACGGACATTCTGTACACCAGGAAACTGAGGCACTGGACGGAATTTTCGAGAATAGGTCGAAAGCGCTACATAAAATAAAAATATATAAAAATAGCACTCTATTTATATTTATATATATTCTGTTGGACTGTATTGACATTGATAACAATGCAGGGGGGGGGGGGAGGGGTAAACGAGAAAGTCGGTAAGTTGGTATTTTATGTCAGTTTAACAGAGCACGTTTCGAAAATTCCGTCCAAATATACGAGTTTACGTTCTAAAGTGTGACAGAAAATGTAAGTGCATAGGTTTTCTTTCAGTTTCTGCTTGTAACAAGGAAATGAATTAGGTGTGACAGGCTTGTTGATCACATACCAGTGTAAACTACCTTACAAACATATTAAATCCCAGCTTTTCTTAGAGAAAGTTGGTCAATAAAGAAAGTACATGTAACCCTCGTTTCACTTATTAATATTAGCAGTATTCACAATCCACCATAATAGCCTATCACTACTACTACTACTAATAATAATATGGTGCAGCATTGCAGTTTATTGCATTGTGTCCTGCAATATATTTCTGATTTTTCTTGTTCGTTTTACTTTTTCAGAATTGATAAGAATTTGAGTGATAGGAGACCTCCATTAACCTCCACTCTGAAAAAAATCTGGCAACTATAGCTTGGGTTATCATATAAGAATCAGTTACATAGTATAAAATACACACCTGAAAGTGGTGCTGCTTCTACGTCCAGGGACAACCATGAGTTAATCAAGAGTGTGTGCATCGTCCTAGCTTCGTCCCAACTGACTCGAAGACTCTTGGCTTCTGAGGCAAATACGCACACACAAAGGTTCCAAAAAGAGTTAAGGGGTGATAAACTTGTTAAGAAATCTAAAGACCACACAGTTATCTGATCCAGCTGTGCGCTCAGATTTTCCTCTCTAAATCATTGCTGTGATTTAGAGAGGAAACACCGGCAATTTCCCGAGGAGCTCGAAAAGGCTTTTATGTAACTTTTTTATGTGATTTATGTAGTTCATGATCCAATGAAACTTAAAAAATAAATTATTGCAAAAAAAAAAAAAAATGGAAAAACTTCTGGCAGACGCATGACATTTTTGTTTTGAAATGTCTTATAATCTCTTCCCCAAAGCCAAAAATTTAACATTTTCATATTTCAGGCATTATGTGAGTCGAATGCGGAACCAAGATTACCCAGTGCATTAGACTACCACTAGCACCACACACAAGTATAAGCATAAGGACTGCAGGGTCCACCCACCTAGCTCTACCTCGACGTAATGCTCTAATATTAAATTACACTATTTACTTGACCATCTTCCTGTTACTCTTTCAATAGCAGTGACAAAGAGAATACTTAAACAAATATCTAATGAAGATCTCACCGACCTAACAAATTCACAAAGACCTGAAAGTTGTAGCATTAAATATTATAATAGATATCTTGAGGAGACATTCACATATGGGACTAATAGAACAAGAACCCGGCAATGTGATGTTATAGTTGCCACAATACGCCTGGGATATAGACGTATCTGGCAGCTATCTCAAACCCTAAATGTCAAGTACACAATGTGTCAACTTTGGGAAAGAGAAAACATGCACTCTCTTGAACATTATATTGTAGAATGTCCCATACTGACTGACTTTCGCCCTCCTGGGCTGAGGTATGCTGAACTCTGTAACTACTATATGAGTACTGGAACACTTGATGATATATTGGACTTGTACCCTAGCTTGACATTGTAATGTATCAATTATACAATCTATGTATGTGATATAACTATATAACATGAGCTTGTAAAAGCATCTTAATCACCTTCAGTGGTTAAGTTCTTAATTGCACACTAGTTTCTCTATCAGCTATCTCACCCTGTCAGAGTAAAAGAGACAAATGTATGTGCATGTATGTATGTGCATATATGTATGTATGTATATGTGTGTGTATGTATGTGTGTGTATATATGTATGTATGTATATGTGTACTCACCTAGTTGTGCTTGCGGGAGTTGAGCTCTGGCTCTTTGGTCCCGCCTCTCAACCGTCAATCAACAGGTGTACAGGTTCCTGAGCCTATTGGGCTCTATCATATCTACACTTGAAACTGTGTATGGAGTCAGCCTCCACCACATTACTTCCTAATGCATTCCATTTGTCAACCACTCTGACACTAAAAAAGTTCTTTCTAATATCTCTGGCTCATTTGGGCACTCAGTTTCCACCTGTGCCCCCTAGTGCGTGTGCCCCTTGTGTTAAATAGCCTGTCTTTATCAACCCTGTCGATTCCCTTGAGAATCTTGAATGTGGTGATCATGTGTGTGTATGTATGTGTGTATGTATGTGTGTATATATGTACGTATGTATATGTGTGTGTGTATGTATGTGTATAAAGTATATGTGGAAGCTGATCAGAATTACATTTCACCTTTTTAAATGTACATTAATGACACTATGTAAAAGACACATCAAACACTTTATGTAGCATACATAAATCTATGTATCTATGTATTTTACGAATGTAGCTTAGCCTAGCATTTTAAAATCACTACAATCACCTTCTGCGGTTGATTGTTCCATAAATCCCTGAACTGTATGTCTGACAAATCTCTCACCCTGTCCATGGAGGACAGAAGAAAATGTATATATGCTGATTAGCATTGTAGATGTGTGGCCACGTCTGTGGTAGAAAATAATAATATTAAAAAAAAAACTTTGAGAGCCATGGGAAGGGATGTATGGCTATCTATTATTGGTTGAACTCACACTGCCTGGGGCAGCTATACGGCCTCGATTCTTGCAGACAGGCGCCGTGAGGACACTATGTCTTTTGGAGTATTTCCTTTTCAAATATTCTTGTGTTCCTTTTCAAGAGTACACCATCATCCAGCTGGACACTCTTCCAGATACACATGTCTGTTTCTCCACCTTGAGTAGTTTCTTGTATGGAACAGTGTTATCTTTGCTGAAACCATGCTGCTGTTTTGAGACCAAAGTCAGCTACTCCAGGTATTCTTGGAACCTGCTCCGGATCAGTATCTGTTGCATCATGCAGAGGATGCTTGTAAGTGATCCGTAATTGTTAGCGTCTGTAATTAAGAAGTTTACTTCTTTTCCCGATTGTTGCTTATTGGCATCACTAGGATATTTTCATTAGGATATTTTCTAACAGGCTGGAAGCTATTTTCTTACAGGTCTCTCAGATCCATTGGCGTGTCAGGTTTGAGCTTCAAGCCTTTCATTTAATACTTCGCAAACTTCGATATCATTCTCTGTGTGTTCGCTTGATTTTTTATGCAGCCTGCTCGCCTGGTCATTCCCATTATCCCCCCCACTAAGGTGGCAATGGAATTGTTTATGATGGTCTTTGGCTTTATATGTTATGCCACGCTCACATTTCACTGCTATTCTATCTTCTGTACTTCTTCCATGCTATTTTATATTGCTTGTGATTCCCATCTGCACTGTGGTATATACAATTCTCTCTTGCTTCTTTAAGCCTCTAGGGAGTGCATTTTTTAAATTATATTCTGACTCATTGCCTTGCTTTTTGAGTCGCACGGCTATCATTACAATGTAAAAAGTTAACCGTTTGGGTTAACGGACCACCCATTGCAGTGGTCACCTGTGAAAGGCTGCCTTTGTGGGTTGGTTGGGTGTCCGGGATGGGGCGAGAGGGAGAAAGAGGTCTTTGCACCGGTGTGGCAGAATGTACCATGCAGTAGGACTCCCCTGCTAAAAAAAAACTTGAGACGACGTACCCAGCAGCCAGCACTCGGCCCACTTCGCTGCCCTGGTAGGGGGTATACCTTGGCTAACGGGGCTCCAAACGTTTGGACTGATTGATACTTATGGAACACGAAAACTCTTCACAATCACAAGCTCGCGGGACAGGCAACCCGGGCCCGAGGTCAGACAGTGATGGAAGATTGGGCTTTGTAATCCTAACTATGATGAGCCCAGACCTGATTTTGTCTTTGGTTAACACACTTGATCCTTTTTCGTTCCCCTCCCACATCCTCGGCCGGGTTGAGCCCCAAGTGCCCGGTGTTGACTACTTCGTCACCTGGATTAACTCCATCTTTAGTTATGACGACTGCACGTCCCTCCACAGCCCCACATTCACACCCAAATACGCTTGGTCCCTTCAAACTCAGCATCACACCATGACCCCGCTATGTGACCTAAGTATTTTTATGTTTATCACAATGAACGTACACACCCTGATGATATACACACATATATATATACAACCATCTGGTTGACTACAGGATACCTATGTTATCTTCAACCTCACCCAGACTAGCACATGGGAGGCTGCCTCCCACCTAGCTGCTGGTCCCTGTATTGATGAGACCCCAGTTCGGGACGCCAAAAATGTCCAATTAAATGCCAGAATTGGCACTCATTCTGCCACACAATGTTGAGACTGGTCGACAGGAAACTCAAAGATTACCCTGAGAATATCACATATATTCTCAAGAGTATTCTATCCTCCAGGTTGACATGGTCATTGTACCACTCTCGCGGTTGTCGTCGTCAACTTCTTAAGAGTCATTAAGATCATGTTTGATGGTAGGAGCCTTCCGTCTTGCGTAATTCTTACCGGTCCGAGTTGCTCCATTCAAGAATACATCCCCCCTCAGCAACAGGTACCGGAAATATGGACATGGCTCCTCAAAGTGCAGTAGCGAGATGCCACTTGTGTGGTGATCCTGCACCACTCAAAGACAGGTTGTTCTTCTCCTCCAGCTCGCTACATCAACTGTGGCGAGGCCCACCCAACCTTCTCCCACACAGTTTCCAAGTCTTACACCCTGACACCTCCACAAGCTCTACTCTATGATTTGACACCCAAGGTGTTCCTTAAGTATCACCGACCGGCATGTCCACCTTTCTCAGTCTGGACGGTAAAGTGACGGTCTCGCTTCATGCAGGTCGGCGTTCAGTCCCCGACCGTCCACAAGTGGTTGGGCACCATTCCTTCACCCCCCCCCCCGTCCAATTCCGAATCCTTATCCTGACCCCTTCCTAGTGCTATATAGTCGCAATGGCTTGGCGTTTTCTCATGATAATTCCCTCCCTTCTCCTACCCACTATATTTGCGTCACTTCAACTTATTCCTCTTTATCAACTGTGATCTTCGACTTTCGGCACTGTCTTCATTCTCAGCCCTCCACTTTGTCTCTGGGCTCTCCGCAACAAATATCTTCTCAGTGTAACACCGTCCTGCTCCTTATTGTCCGAACTGCATTGTCTCACCTACAGTCGTGATGTCCTGATTTTCAGGACGATCGTATGTACTGATTTTCAGAAAGGGTTAATGCTGCAGGGTTCAGGGTCAGACAACAGAAGAGTCAAGCCTGCTGGGTTTAGGGCGAGACAACAAAACTAAACCCCATAATGCAGTTTTTTTCTAACAAGTAACCCACTCCTAGAATAAGGACAACCCACAAATATCACCGACAGTGGTTATATCTTAAACTTTCCCAGAATGCACCACAATGCGCAAAAAAGCCATGAAAATATAGGACCTTATAATAGCCATGAAAATGCAAAGCCAAAAACAAAAATGCCATGAATTTAGAGGGCCTTAAAAAACATAGATATAGAAGGGTCTAAAATGGCCATGAATATACCTCTTTTACCTAAGGGCCACTAACCCTAGTGGCCCTCAGGTAAATCAGCAACTAACCCTAGTGGCCTCGACGAGGACAGGAAGCCAGGGGCTTGTCGAAAGTTCCCCCATTTGCCTTGATGATCTATTCCAGGTAGATTTTAAAACTTAACACAGTTTTGGCATTTACGGCTTCGGCAGGTAGGCGGTTCCATGGGTTTATAACCCTGTGGATTAAAAAGCGTCTCCAGTTCTCAGTCCTACATTGTCGTTTGTTGAGCATGAAACAGTTGCTCCTTGTTTGTGTCACATTTGACCTTTTGAAGAAATTGTCCGGATCAACATCCTCTAACGTTTAATATTTTACAAGTTTCAATGAGATCAGCCCTGTCATGTCTAGTTTGCGGTGTTGTTAACCCTATGGCCCTCAACTGTTCTTGATACGAGAGATGACGTAACCCTGGAATGACTTTTGTTGCCCGGTGTTGCACTTTCTCCAGAGCCGCTATATCCTTCTAAAAATGAGGTCACCATGCTTGGCTACAGTAACCCAAATGGGGGCGCACCAGAGATTCATACAGTTGAATCATTACCTTCTTTTCCTTAAAGTCAAAAGTACGCTTGATTATTGCAAGGGTTTGGTTAGCTGTCTTGACTGCTGCTCCTGCCTGCTGTGCAACATTTAGCGAGTGATGGATTTTTACTCCACTGTCCTTTTCTTCGCCAATCTGCTGTAGTACAATGCTATTAATTTGGTAGTTGTGGCGTAGGTTGTTAAGCCCCACATGCAGGCTCCCCCACATATACAGGTCAGAAATAAAGCAATAAATATCTAGAGCCTAAAAAAGCTCTGATAATATAAAGATTTCCCACGAAGCCTTAAAAACTGGGAGAGAGCCAAGTTAAAACTTACTTAAAAAAATAATCAAGTGGGATACAGAGAACTTTGCTAAGTTACCGGTTACATTTTTCCAGTCAGTCTCTAGAGATAATGACAAACAGTTGAGTTCAGGTAAATTCAGAACTCAACAAGCCGTAATGCAGGACAAAAAGCAAGAGATTCCATGGAACCGCCTACCCGTCGAAGTCGTAAATGTTATCTTTGACATAATAATATTATTTTTATTATAATATTAATAATGTTCATTTAATCAAAATACATTGGAAACATTTTAAAGTGGAGTATTCGTTGGAACTCAATGTACATTACATAAAACCACTAGTACGCAGACCGTTTTAGGTACTATTCAAGTTTAAAATTTACCTAGAAAAAATCTAGAAAAAACACCTTAGGGAAACAGGGAAACCTTAGGGAAACCTTAGGGAAACAGGGAAACCTTAGGAAAACCTTAGAAAAATCTTAGGGAAACAGGGAAACCTTAAGGAAACCTTAGAAAAACCTTAGGGAAACAGGGAAACCTTAGGGAAACCTTAGACAAGTCGCTGGATCCTCTTCCCCCGACGAAGCCTCTACAGTGACGCTGGCCCTCAATCAAATTTAAGTAAATACTCGGGAAACGGTTTCTTTTCACCAAATGAACATGAAGTCTAAACCACATATCAGAAAATGAAGAAACGACGCCGTTAAGGGCCATTATCAAGTCGTGCAATTTAGACGACTTGATAATGAGTTGGGTGTCAACTCTTCAGCCAGACTTGGATATCCATGTGAATGGGAAACAGATTTACAGGTTCCAAAAGAAGATAGGAAATGAGTTGCCGACAGATCACTGGAACATTATTTACCACAACGCAGTATTACAAACCAAATATGATTTCAACTGAGATTTAACAGAGCAGAAGGAGTTATTAAACACACTGGACATAATACTACTGAAGCAAACATACGAGTCATAAATACTCTTAGTGGGGCCAGCCAGAGGCTTAGGCCCCCGCACTGGAATATCTTTAGTCACGTTATAGTTACTCATTGCTTGTCTGTACCCAATAAACAGTAAATAGATAACCGGGAATTAGGCAATTGTTAAGGGGGTTACTTCCTGGGGTTGGGTCAGTAGTTCGACCTTGGCCAGCCCTCGATACAAGTGTAAAGTATTTATTTGCTTAAGCTTCCTGTACAATACAAAATGTATTAAATATTTTCTACTCCGCTAATTCTTAAGTTAGCTATAAAAATCTCACGTATTCAAAGAAAACGAGGACCTGTAAAGTTTTAGAGCATATTATGAACATATTATGATCATAAATAAATTATCCTAATAATAATTATGGGTTTGGATAAATATTTCCAAAATACAGCCCGTCCTAAAGCATAATTATTCCCAGGATAAATGTATTCATGGCAATCACACTTCATCATCAGCAATCAACAAGTCACCAATTTTTGGGAAGTGGTAAACTTGATAAGTGTTCTGTGTCCTGAATGGTGATTAACTCACTGCTGGTAATTGAGTATTGGTTATCATAAACATATAAATATATATAAGGTTATGTTTAGAAACTTTGATTCCAGCGAATAATTTGCATTATGATCATTTTTATTTAAGTCTCCCCTAAGGCATCACAAATGATCGTTTTCTCTAACTTCAATGAAATTTTATGGCTAACTTAGGAATTAGCAGAACAAATAACCCTTTAATAATTTAAATTAAAGAGTAATATATCAGTAGTGGCCTATTTGCCACTACTCTAAGAGGAAGCGGCTGGAACAAGAAAGCGGCACCTTATGGAACGTTCCCTGAATTCATCTACGTGAATTTGTCTATTTTAAACTAAAATAATATCCAGGACTAAGGCTTCAAGAATGAGCCACAGAGACCTTCGAAAGAACTTTTTCAGTGTCAGAGTAGTTAACAGATGGAATGCATTAGACAGTAATGTGGTGCAGGCTGACTCCATGCACAGTTTCAATTGTAGATTTAATAGAACCCAGTAGGCTCAGGAATCTTTACATCAGTCGATTGACAGTTGAGAGGCGGGACCAAAGAGCCAAAGCTCAACCCCCCAACAAATACAACTAGGTGGAGCCCAGTCCTGTACCACAGTAGCCTACGTCGTGGGCTCACAACCGCAGGTTCCCAGCGGTTACACCGCGTTAACAATAGACGGTCGAGCGCGTTAACCGTCACAGCAAATTACCCTCCTGATACTTCTGTTTACCATGCAGTAAATATCCCCCCCCCCTCCCCCGGGAGCCAGGCAACTGTTGTTGGTTGCATCTTGGGGAAGGGCAATACAGAAGTTGGCCTAGAGATAACCTCCATAAGCCGAACAAGCCCCCTTGTGCCCCAACTATGGGGAAGCAAGACAACAACGTGTAGCCCTTGGCACCGTTCCTTTAATATATATAGACATGTAGAAGAGAGACAGTTGCCATTCTCCTATTAAAAGAACGTTCCCGCGGGAGACACGAGGGAACGGGAGGCTTACTTGACAACACGAAAGAACACATTAAATGGTGGAATAAAACTTTCACATCCGATAATAGGCCCAAACACACAAACACACACACACACACACACACACACACACACACACACACACACACACACACACACACACACACACACACACACACACACACACACACATACCATACCTGCATACCATGCAAGATGATGGAGAAGATTGTGCGAAGAAAGCTAGTGGAGCACCTGGAGCGAAAGAACTTTGTAACACAGCATCAACATGGATTCAGCGATGGCAAGTCCTGCCTCACAGGGTTACTTGAATTCTACGACCAGGCAACAAAAATAAGGCAAGAAAGAGAAGGGTGGGCAGACTGCATATTTTTGGATTGTCAGAAAGCCTTTGATACAGTGCCACACAAGAGACTAGTGAAAAAGCTGGAGATGCAGGCTGGAGTGAAAGGGAAGATACTCCGTTGGATACAGGAGTACCTAAGCAACAGGAGACAACGAGTCAGTGTGAGGGGTGAGGTCCCAGATTGGCGAGACGTTACGAGTGGAGTCCCGCAGGGGTCAGTCCTTGGACCTATACTGTTTCTGATATACGTAAATGATCTCCCAGAGGGTATAGACTCGTTTCTCTCAATGTTTGCCGATGATGCAAAAATTATGAGGAGGATTGAAACTGAGGACGACAGTAGGAGGCTACAAGATGACCTAGACAGACTGAGTGAATGGTCCAACAAATGGCTGTTGAAGTTCAACCCGAGTAAATGCAAAGTAATGAAACTAGGCAGTGGAAATAGGAGGCCAGACACAGGATACAGAATAGGAGATGAAGTACTTAATGAAACGAACAGAGAGAAAGATCTAGGAGTTGATATCACACCAAACCTGTCTCCTGAAGCCCACATAAAAAGAATAACGTCTGCGGCATATGCGAGGCTGGCTAACATCAGAACAGCGTTCAGGAACCTGTGTAAGGAATCATTCAGAATCTTGTACACCACATACGTACGACCAATCCTGGAGTATGCGGCCCCAGCATGGAGCTCGTAGTTTGTCAAGCACAAGACGAAGTTGGAAAAAGTCCAAAGGTATGCCACTAGACTAGTCCCAGAACTAAGAGGCATGAGTTACGAGGAAAGGCTGCGGGAAATGCACCTTACGACACTGGAAGACAGAAGAGTAAGGGGAGACATGATCACAACCTACAAAATCCTCAGAGGAATCGACCGGGTAAACAAGGATAAACTATTCAACACTGGTGGGACGCGAACAAGGGGACACAGGTGGAAACTGAGTACCCACATGAGCCACAGAGACGTTAGAAGGAACTTTTTCAGTGTCAGAGTAGTTAACGGATGGAATGCATTAGGCAGTGATGTGGTGGAGGCTGACTCCATACACAGTTTTAAATGTAGATATGACAGAGCCCAGTAGGCTCAGGAACCTGTACACCAGTTGATTGACGGTTGAGAGGCGGGACCAAAGAGCCAAAGCTCAACCCCCGCAAGCACAAATAGGTGAGTACACGCACAGACACAAGTCGTACGGTAGAAACGATAAGACTAACACCATCGTCAACACACAGTTAGCTGCCTATTATACATATCAACCACATCATTTAATATCATAAAGACCATTAATGGCGTTCATAATAAACTCAACACAACAATATTACCAAAACATTAATTCCCAACCATTTTTTTCATTTTTCGGTCACAAAGAAAACGCCGAAATCTATTATAAATATATAAAGAATTCTAACAAAAAATAGCTTAACACTACAACAGCTTAATTAAGCAATTAATAAGGTTATATTAATTTTATTTTATTTTACAGTTTGTCGGAAGCTTTTGTAGTTCTGAAAAAATAATTATAATAAATTCGTTAGGCAAATTTTACTGAACCTGTTTTCTATAATGGATGAAAATATGATAAACTATTTTATCAGTTGTTCTTGTTGTATTAGATTCAGTTACTGGGAACAACAAGTTCCAAGTAGCACGGTCTATGGTGATCCCGTAGTGGACTTACCTGGCACAGGAGCGAGGATGTAACTATGTTTTATGATTAGAAGGAATGTAATGGTATAATGTGTGGGCCGATGAGCTGGTGATTGTCAGGAGATTGGTGGTTGTTAGAGTGTGTGGTGATTGGTAGGTGTGGTGGTTGGTAGATATGGTGGTGGATGTGGTGGTGGTGGTTGGTGGTGGATGGTGGTGGTGGTTGTGGTTGTTGGATGTAGTGGTGGTTGTGGTTGTTGGATGTAGTGGTGGTTGTGGTGGTTGGATGTAGTGGTGGTTGTGGTGGTTGGATGGAGTGATAATTGTAGTGGTTGTTGGTGGATGTGGTGGTTAATGGATATGGTGGTGGTGGTGGATGTGATGGTAGTGGGTGTTGGATGTTGTTGTGGTGGTGGTTGGTGGTTGTGGTGGTGGTGGTTAGTGGTGGTTGTTGTGGTGGTGGTTGGTGGTTGTGGTGGTGGTGGTTGGTTGTGGTGGTGGTGGTTGGTTGTGGTGGTGGTGGTTGGTTGTGGTGGTGGTGGTTGGTTGTGGTGGTGGTGGTTGGTTGTGGTGGTGGTGGTTGGTTGTGGTGGTGGTTGTGGTGGTGGTGGTTGGTTGTGGTGGTGGTTGTTGTGGTGGTGGTTGTGGTGGTGGTTGTTGTGGTGGTGGTTGTTGGTTGTGGTGGTGGTGGTTGGTTGTGGTGGTGGTGGTTGGTTGTGGTGGTGGTGGTTGGTTGTGGTGGTGGTGGTTGGTTGTGGTGGTGGTTGGTGGTTGTGGTGGTGGTTGTTGTGGTGGTGGTTGGTTGTGGTGGTGGTTGTTGTGGTGGTGGTTGTGGTGGTGGTGGTTGGTTGTGGTGGTGGTGGTTGGTTGTGGTGGTGGTGGTTGGTTGTGGTGGTGGTTGGTGGGCGTACTTACCTCTCGGTGACCACGGAGAAGTGAGGTCTATAGTTCTGATCCTCCTACACAGCCTTCCTGTACCTGTTTCGTTATATCTATTCTGACGTCCGAATTCTTTGTCGAATCGGACCTTAAAGTTGTGGATGGAGGTGGCTTCTGTAACTTCTTCTTCTTCTCAGTGTATTTCACTTGTTGACCACCCGTACAGGGGTTATCTTGAGGTTATCTTGAGATGATTTCGGGGCTTTAGTGTCCCCGCGGCCCGGTCCTCGACCAGGCCTTTTTTTTGTTACACACCCCCAGGAAGCAGCCCGTAGCAGCTGTCTAACTCCCAGGTACCTATTTACTGCTAGGTAACAGGGGCATCAGGGTGAAAGAAACATTTTGCCCATTTGTCTCCGCCTCCACCGGGGATCAAACCCGGAACCTCAGGACTACGAATCCGAAGCGCTGTCCACCCAGCTGTCAGACGTCCTAGGGTTATCTTGAGGTTATCTTGAGATGATTTCGGGGCTTTTTAGTGTCCCCGTGGCCCGGTCCTCGACCAGGCCTCCACCCCCAGGAAGCAGCACCGTGACAGCTGACTAACACCCAGGTACCTATTTACTGCTAGGTAACAAGGAGATAGGGTGAAAGAAACTCTGCCCATTGTTTCTCGCCGGCGCCTGGGATCGAACCCAGGACCACAGGATCACAAGTCCAGCGTGCTGTCCGCTCGGCCGACCGGCTCCCACACCATCGGTAATTCACTTTTGAAAATTCAGTTATGACATTTCCACTCAGACACAAGACTTCTTCTTTACTGACTAAAGACGAGAATTAAGAATAAGAATGGATAAGTCAATGTGGAAAACTATTGACCGTTGAGAGACATCAAATTCACCAGGAAAACTAATGTGAGGTCTGGCTGAATATTTGAAGTAGGGCGAGACATAGAGCCAAAATTTCGGTGTTTCTGAAGGAACTCTAAGGGAAGATTCTGAGCTCTAGAAAACTTCTGACTTCTCTAAGGAGAAACAAGTTTGCATTAGTGCTCTACCCTCCCCGCAAAAAAGTGAAGTAATAAGAGAGAGAAACTTAGATAAAAAAAAGGATTAAGAAGATAGACAAAGACAACTTAGAAAGCAATAGACTAGCGGAGGAGGAGGAGGTGGTAAGGTGTCAAGAAGGCGCTATATAAAGAGATTGCTGTCATGGGGGCGCGCCCCGCTCCTGGGCCAGATAAGTTACGGGCTCACCATAGCCCGTGCTACTTGGAACTTGTTCCGAGTAGCTGAATCTATAACAACAACAACATGGGGGCGTTACGGGAGACCTCTCCCGTCACGCAGGGTGCAGTCGCGCCTCCACAGATCTCCAGTATCAGCTCTTGATACTGGTAATGGCTCAAAAGGGCCGCCACTTACGGGCTATTCATGCCCGTGCCACCTTTTGGGTGGCTTAATCTTCATCATCATCAACACGGGGGCGTTACGGGCTCACCATAGCCCGTGCTACATGGACACTTCGTTCTGAGTAGCTAAATCTGAAACAACAGCAACAACAACACTGCGTCGACTATTCCATCTGCCTCAAGGAGGTAGATGGAATAGACAGGGAAGGAGACGTAAGGAGTCGAGAGAGAGAGAAATGGAGAGGGACAAGAACAGAGATAAGGAAGATGAAAGGAAGACAGAAGGAGGAATAGTGAGAGAGAGAGGTGAAGGAAGGGAAGGCAAACACAGAATGAAGAACATGTGGAAGGAGGGAAAGCAATACAGAGAGGAGGAAGTATGGAACTAAATAGGGAGAGAGGCACATAAGAAAGGAGAGATGGAGGAAGATACGAATCGAGACACAGAAGGTGACACAGACATTAGACGAGATGACCCCCCCCCCGCAACACAACAGAGAGTACTGACCCCCTGACACAATAGAGAGTACTGACCCCCCAACACAACAGAGAGTACTGACCCCCTGACACAATAGAGAGTACTGACCCCCCAACACAACAGAGAGTACTGACCCCCTGACACAATAGAGAGTACTGACCCCCCAACACAACAGAGAGTACTGACCCCCTGACACAATAGAGAGTACTGACCCCCAACACAACAGAGAGTACTGACCCCCTGACACAATAGAGAGTACTGACCCCCCAACACAACAGAGAGTACTGACCCCCTGACACAATAGAGAGTACTGACCCCCCAACACAACAGAGAGTACTGACCCCCTGACACAATAGAGAGTACTGACCCCCCAACACAATAGAGAGTACTGACCCCCTGACACAATAGAGAGTACTGACCCCCTGACACAATAGAGAGTACTGACCCCCTGACACAATAGAGAGTACTGACCCCCCAACACAACAGAGAGGACTGACCCCCTGACACAACAGAGAGGACTGACCCCCCAACACAACAGAGAGTACTGACCCCCTGACACAATAGAGAGTACTGACCCCCCAACACAACAGAGAGTACTGACCCCCTGACACAATAGAGAGTACTGACCCCCCAACACAACAGAGAGAACTGACCCCCCTGACACAATAGAGAGTACTGACCCCCTGACACAATAGAGAGTACTGACCCCCTGACACAATAGAGAGTACTGACCCCCTGACACAATAGAGAGTACTGACCCCCTGACACAATGGAGAGTACTGACCCCTTGACACAATAGAGAGTACTGACCCCCTGACACAATAGAGAGTACTGACCCCCTGACACAATAGAGAGTACTGACCCCCCAACACAACAGAGAGGACTGACCCCCTGACACAATAGAGAGTACTGACCCCCTGACACAATAGAGAGTACTGACCCCCTGACACAATAGAGAGTACTGACCCCCTGACACAATAGAGAGTACTGACCCCCTGACACAATAGAGAGTACTGACCCCCTGACACAATAGAGAGTACTGACCCCCCAACACAACAGAGAGAACTGACCCCCCTGACACAATAGAGAGTACTGACCCCCTGACACAATAGAGAGTACTGACCCCCTGACACAATAGAGAGTACTGACCCCCTGACACAATAGAGAGTACTGACCCCCTGACACAATAGAGAGTACTGACCCCCTGACACAATAGAGAGTACTGACCCCCTGACACAATAGAGAGTACTGACCCCCTGACACAATAGAGAGTACTGACCCCCTGACACAATAGAGAGTACTGACCCCCCAACACAACAGAGAGGACTGACCCCCTGACACAATAGAGAGTACTGACCCCCTGACACAATAGAGAGTACTGACCCCCTGACACAATAGAGAGTACTGACCCCCTGACACAATAGAGAGTATTGACCCCCTGACACAATAGAGAGTACTGACCCCCTGACACAATAGAGAGTACTGACCCCCTGACACAATAGAGAGTACTGACCCCCTGACACAATAGAGAGTACTGACCCCCTGACACAATAGAGAGTACTGACCCCCTGACACAATAAAGAGGACTGACCCCTGACACAATAGAGAGTACTGACCCCCTGACACAATAGAGAGTACTGACCCCCTGACACAATAGAGAGTACTGACCCCCTGACACAATAGAGAGTACTGACCCCCTGACACAATAGAGAGTACTGACCCCCTGACACAATAGAGAGTACTGACCCCCTGACACAATAGAGAGTACTGACCCCCTGACACAATAGAGAGTACTGACCCCCTGACACAATAGAGAGTACTGACCCCCTGACACAATAGAGAGTACTGACCCCCTGACACAATAGAGAGAACTGACCCCCTGACACAATAGAGAGTACTGACCCCCTGACACAATAGAGAGTACTGACCCCCTGACACAATAGAGAGTACTGACCCCCCAACACAACAGAGAGGACTGACCCCCTGACACAATAGAGAGTACTGACCCCCTGACACAATAGAGAGTACTGACCCCCTGACACACTAGAGAGTACTGACCCCCTGACACAATAAAGAGGACTGACCCCCTGACACAATAGAGAGTACTGACCCCCCTGACACAATAGAGAGTACTGACCCCCTGACACAATAGAGAGTACTGACCCCCTGACACAATAGAGAGTACTGACCCCCTGACACAATAAAGAGGACTGACCCCCTGACACAATAGAGAGTACTGACCCCCTGACACAATAGAGAGTACTGACCCCCTGACACAATAGAGAGTACTGACCCCCTGACACAATAGAGAGGATTGACCCCCTGACACAATAGAGAGTACTGACCCCCTGACACAATAGAGAGAACTGACCCCCCTGACACAATAGAGAGTACTGACCCCCTGACACAATAGAGAGGATTGACCCCCTGACACAATAGAGAGTACTGACCCCCTGACACAATAGAGAGTACTGACCCCCTGACACAATAGAGAGAACTGACCCCCTGACACAATAGAGAGTACTGACCCCCTGACACAATAGAGAGGATTGACCCCCTGACAAAATAGAGAGTACTGACCCCCTGACACAATAGAGAGAACTGACCCCCTGACACAATAGAGAGTACTGACCCCCTGACACAATAGAGAGGATTGACCCCCCTGACACAATAGAGAGTACTGACCCCCTGACACAATAGAGAGAACTGACCCCCCTGACACAATAGAGAGTACTGACCCCCTGACACAATAGAGAGGATTGACCCCCTGACACAATAGAGAGTACTGACCCCCTGACACAATAGAGAGAACTGACCCCCCTGACACAATAGAGAGTACTGACCCCCTGACACAGTAGAGAGTACTGACCCCCCTGACACAATAGAGAGTACTGACCCCCTGACACAATAGAGAGTACTGACCCCCTGACACAATAGAGAGAACTGACCCCCTGACACAATAGAGAGTACTGACCCCCTGACACAATAGAGAGTACTGACCCCCTGACACAATAGAGAGTACTGACCCCCTGACACAATAGAGAGAACTGACCCCCCCTGACACAATAGAGAGTACTGACCCCCTGACACAATAGAGAGGATTGACCCCCTGACACAATAGAGAGTACTGACCCCCTGACACAATAGAGAGAACTGACCCCCCTGACACAATAGAGAGTACTGACCCCCTGACACAATAGAGAGTACTGACCCCCTGACACAATAGAGAGTACTGACCCCCTGACACAATAGAGAGTACTGACCCCCTGACACAACAGAGAGTACTGACCCCCTGACACAACAGAGAGGACTGACCCCCCCTGACACAACAGAGAGGACTGACCCCCCCCCCCCCCGTCTCTCCCCTGAAACAATAGACAGAAATAAGGGTTGTGATCCCACACCTTAAGAGGTAAATGTCCCCAAACACCAATACCCAACCCTGTCTAGCGGTGGGTAATGAGAGGCAGTTCAGGTGATATATCTAAGCTGAGAATTTGCAACAGTGAGCGAGATTAAAGCTCTGAGGCGCTTAATTCTTCTGAAGACCGCCAAGCTTGGCAAATATAAGCTTTATTTTTTTACAAACTTTCTGATGGGATTGTTGCGCTGACTTATTTGTTGAGAGGTTACTCGGAATGAGTTTAATTAGGTGATTGTTACGCATCATGTCGCGGAAAGCTGAAAAAAAATTGTATGCAGGCACATAATGAAGTTTAGGTACCAAACTTTAATGAGTTTTACGCAACGCAAATTATTTTTTTAGATGAGTTAGTTACTTATTATTTTTTATTATTTTTTAGATGAGTTAGTTACTTATTATTTTTTAGATGAGTTAGTTACTTAATTTGTTGATCATGGATCCATGCAGCAGGCGGCGGTGGAGGAGAGGTTACAACAGCATGCAGGTATTAACTACTGTAGTTAATGCCTTAGAATAATTAGCTAAGATTTTTTTGGGGTAAGAACATAAGATCATGATAATTAACGCAACTACAGAAGGCCTGTTGGCCCATACGAGGCAGCTCCTATTTACATCCACCCAAACTCATTCATATATATATGTCTAACCTACGCTTGAAACCATCCATCGATCCCAGGTCTATTATGTTACCCCCCGGTAATTTGTTCCACAAATCAGCAACCTTGTTTCCAAGCCAGTATTTACCCAGGTCCTTTATTAAGATCCCCCCCCCCCCTTGTTATGCATATTCAACTACTGTTACACTTCAGTCAAGTCACCCGTAACTTCTCGCCCTTCTTGAGATTGTAAGTTAAGGTTTTTCAATCTTTATTTATTTGTAAGATTTCTAATTTGTGTAATTAATGTTGCCGAGCGGACAGCACGCTGGACTTGTGATCCTGTGGTCCCGGGTTCGATCCCGGGCGCCGGCGAGAAACAATGGGCAGAGTTTCTTTCACCCTATGCCCCTGTTACCTAGCAGTAAAATAGGTACCTGGGTGTTAGTCAGCTGTCACGGGCTGCTTCCTGGGGGTGGAGGCCCCCAGGAAGCCTTAAGCCTTTATGAACTACCTTTTTTTTTGTTGGCTTTTAATTCCTACTCATGACCCTCAGATCTTTCTCGTGGTCACACTTTGCAAATTCATTACCTGATTCATTAGAAAGTAATTCAGCGCTAGGCTCACGGCACGTCCCAAGAACTTTAAAAAGTTTAACTTCGTCCAATTTATCCTGCCTAAGAAATTTCTTGGTTTATCAAAATCAGCTTTTCGGAAATCTGGCACCTCGACATAATTTGATCTTACACATTTATTCTATTCTATGGTAATTTTGATTTCCTTGTGATCACTGTTCCCTAGTTCACTCCCTATTTCCCTTGTGATCACTGTTCCCTAGTTCACTCCCTATTTCCCTTGTGATCACTGTTCCCTAGTTCACTCCCTATTTCCTTGTGATCATTGTTCCATAGTTCACTCCCTATTTCCTTGTGATCACTGTTCCCTAGTTCACTCCCTATTTCCTTGTGATCATTGTTCCATAGTTCACTCCCTATTTCCTTGTGATCACTGTTCCCTAGTTCACTCCCTATTTCCTTGTGATCATTGTTCCATAGTTCACTCCCTATTTCCTTGTGATCACTGTTCCCTAGTTCACTCCCTATTTCCTTGTGATCATTGTTCCCTAGTTCACTCCCTATTTCTTCGATGTCACCTCTGTTAGTTAACACCAAGTCTAAAATGTTAGTTACCCCGTGCGAGCTCCTGAATATGTGACTTTAGTGAGCAGTCATCAACTGTAAAAAACCTTCTGCATGGGCACTCTCTGTTTTGTTAATTCAGTTTATTCGACTACAATACAAGTGACCCATAACATAAACGCTGACCCCGTACAGTGTTGGCTTCCAGTCTCTTGAATCTTGGTGGCTTGTATATAACGCCTATTATTAGATTATTCTGGTTTTCATTCTTTTCTAACCAAACGGTTTCTGTGTTTGGCTCAGTTTTGATCTCTGACACTACATTTGAACTTATTCCTGATATATATATATGGCTAATTCTCCCGCTCCTCGTTTAATCTACCTCTCCTTGTGAAATAAATTGAATCCCTATACTGTATATATAATAAATAACTGTGTCGTGGGACAGGAAGCCAGAGTGTATTCATACACTTTGGGGCTTTTATCTAGGTAACTGCCACCAAGGTCGAATTACTGACCCCGCCCAGGATGCAACTCCACAACCAGCCGACCAACTCCTGAGTACCTACTGGCTGCTAGGTAAACAGGAGTGCATTAGGTGAAACGCAATGTGCCCAACCATTTCTGTCTCTCCCGCCGGTAATTCGAACCCAAAATTCTCGCTTGTGTGCCGAGAACGAACCCGACTGAACTGCCGGCTCTATAAGTGGTATTCAGTTCCCCGTTTTCTCCACTCATCCACGTTGGGATTGGTATGATAACCGTTCGCACCAACCAATCGCTAGATAATCGCTGGATTATCGGTTAGTGCGATAACCCAGCGTTTCTGTACAGACATTAAGAGCATCTATAAATCGTTTATTTTTGTTTCTAAGACACTCACTGCTCGCCTCCATCCCTCTTCCTTCTACTTAATCCAACACCTGTTATTACTGCCTCCTTCCCCCTTCAAATTTAGTCCCGTCTCTCTATCATCTAACAATTGCTCGAGCAAACGTCAGTATCACGGGCTTTACAATATCACTAAACCACCCCACATTTTGACGCCTAGGTCGGTTACGTCCAGATTGCGACGCATTAAGTGTGAGGACAGGTTGGGCGAGGTGGGTAGGTTGGTAAATATAAGGAAAATGAAGGTCATTACCGACACGAACAACCCCAGCTGAGTGTAATCAACCTCAGAGCTGAGTACAGTTGTACGGGCTGTAATCAGGAGTTATTTGTAACGAACCTCGTTATTTATGGTCACTTATAGCCAAGTTGTTCGTATCAAGTGGTCGTTAGCGCTTCTAATGGCCAAGGAAGGCTTTTCAGGTCTGAAAACTTAACAAATGAATTGCGATTCGACGAATGATGGTGGATGTTGAGGTGAGTCAGGTCAGAGGGCGTCGTGTTGAACAGTCTGGTCAGAGGGCGTCGTGTTGAACAGAGTCAGGTCAGAGGGCGTCGTGTTGAACAGAGTCAGGTCAGAGGGCGTCGTGTTGAACAGTCAGGTCAGAGGGCGTCGTGTTGAACAGAGTCAGGTCAGAGGGCGTCGTGTTGAACAGAGTCAGGTCAGAGGGCGTCGTGTTGAACAGAGTCAGGTCAGAGGGCGTCGTGTTGAACAGAGTCAGGTCATTGGGCGTCGTGTTGAACAGAGTCAGGTCATAGGGCGTCGTGTTGAACAGAGTCAGGTCAGAGGGCGTCGTGTTGAACAGAGTCAGGTCAGAGGGCGTCGTGTTGAACAGAGTCAGGTCATAGGGCGTCGTGTTGAACAGAGTCAGGTCAGAGGGCGTCGTGTTGAACAGAGTCAGGTCAGAGGGCGTCGTGTTGAACAGAGTCATGTCAGAGGGGCTCCGGGCTACAATTTGGGAGCACATTTCCTCTCTATAACTGCGTCGCAGCCTATATACAAGCGGCCAATCCGTTAAAAAGGCGACGTTTCAGCAGAGCTTACTACACCGCGTGCAGGCGATGAGTCACAATAACGTGGCTAAAGATATGTTGACCAGACCACACACTAGAAGGTGAAGGGACGACGACGTTTCGGTCCGTCCTGAACCATTATCAAGTCATCCTGGACCATTATCAAGTCGTCCTGGACCATTATCAAGTCGTCCTGGACCATTATCAAGTCATCCTGGACCATTATCAAGTCGTCCTGGACCATTATCAAGTCGTCCTGGACCATTATCAAGTCGTCCTGGACCATTATCATGTCGTCTTGGACCATTATCAACTTGATAATGGTCCAGGAAGGACCGGAACGTCGTCGTTTCACCATCTTCTGAAGCATGGTTTCGTCATCATTATAACACCGTCAAATTGACGTTTTCAATGCATCGGCCTCGATAGGTTAGGTGGGTTGCTTGGGTTCGTACGTTCCTAGTTAGGCACAACCGTTGCAATTTTTGACGGAGTGACAGAGAGAACGAAATATCTCGCAAGTGATATCATTTGTTAGTAATTATTCCCGGAGATAACAGTAGATAACTAACTATCCTCAACTAACACATTTATTTTGCATTCGAATTGAGGAAAACTGCATTAGGCCTATTAACCCCCTTTTATAGACTGGTCTAATACAATTTAAGCTCTTCCTTTTGTTCGAGTACTTTATACTTTGAATAAATTGGGGCCGCTGAATGTATAGCTAAGGAAAGAGAATTTGTGTATATTGGTTTGTCTGCCCTAAAAGTCGGACGCTCGGGGCTAGCTTCACCCAACTTTTCAAGATGACACATGGGGGGTATGTAGCTGTCAATGGCTGCTCGGAGTCGGCCAAGTGGATGTGGAGGCAAGTTTCATTTGCTTTCGTTAATCAGAAGACGTTAGCAGCGAAACCTTCGCTAACCAGCTATGCAACCCGTCCTCTTGAAAATAATGTCGCTTTTGGCTCGTATGCGCGCTATGGCCAAACGTGGACGTAATTTGAAGTGAAATCGACTCATAAAAGTGACGTACTGTCCCGTTGTCTTTTTGAGTCGTCCGGCTTACTCGGAAAGGTTAGGAGAGGAAATTTTCAATTAATGGTTTTCATAACATTCTGACACTTTATGAGAATTTCCTGACCACCTAACTTACCAGAAGACACTTAACTAACTGTTGTTGAAAAAAAAAATCCCATTTTTTTTTTCATTTTCAAATTACATCCACTTTCGGCCATACGGGCAAACGGCCAAAAGCGACGTTATTTTTAAGAGGACAGGTTGTCTGAGCGAAAGAAGTCACTGACGTTAGCTAACGCTATCAATAAGATTTCCCCAATCCGTTAATTTGCAGTAACGAGGAAGACGCCTCTTACTCGTTACTGGAAATGTACACGCTTACTAAACACGCAGCACTTCCCCGGCCTCGGAGGTCGACGCCATCTCCCCGCTCCTTAACAAGAGTTACTCGGCCTTAAACGAACAAATATTTAAACACTCGAGGAAAGCATAATAAAAGAGAGTCGTGGGAGACGCAGCCGCTTCCCCGGAGATGTATTAAGGAGTCAACAGCAGGAGGTACACACACACAGGGATGCTAGTTTGTCTGCCGTGGGCGGGGCCTAAGGGTCACGGGGGCCGTCTTGATGCTGTCTTCAACGCTACACGAACCTACTGACTTGTTAATCTTTAAGAACAAGGAATAACAAATTGAATCGCAAATATGAATCAATCCCAGCTAGCAAGTAGCTGGGAATTTACCGTCCAGGTGTTGGACGGTAGAGCGACGGTCTCGCTTCATGCAGGTCGGCGTTCAATACCCAACTGTCCACAAGTGATTGGGCACCATTCCTTCCCCAACCCGTTCTCGCTCTTGCTTATAGTCTATATTTGGCTTATGAATAAGTGCATATGTGATATATTAATTCATTGTGAATATTTTAGTTTACCTTGAAAAGCTGAATAGAAAACACCGACCTAACCTAACCTTCTTAGTATGTTAAAATATTACAATTAGTACTGAACCTATACCTATATTGATATTACAGTTTTATAAAAATAAAATATTTAAATAAATTTTAAAGTAACTTAGGATATTGTCAAATTTTGTATAAAATCTCTATTGTTTAATAAAATTGAGAGGAAGAGTTAGTGCCTTGGAAAAAAATATGACTTGGCATATGTCACATATATACTTATTTATAAGCGAAATATTGACTATAAGCAATAAGTCATATATTTACTGTCTTGTGCGAGAGCGGGTTGTCGTCCCCCCGTCCGATCCCAAATCCTTAACCTGTCCCCTTCCAAGTGCTATATAGTCGTAATGGTTTGGCGCTTTCTCCTGATAATTCCTTCCTTCCAGGAAGCTGGAATAATGCATTAGATTACACACAGAAATCACAATAGCTTGATGCATCAAATGAACAAATCCACAAGGGCCGTGACAAGGATTCGAACCTACGTCCTAGAGCATCCCAGACGCCGCCTTAATCGAATGAGCTACGACATGGTCAACAGAGTTGAAACCAGAAGTTCTACTGAACTTACTGGGATCCTGCAGCCTCTCCGAGACACAATCCAGGGTTTTACACAACTCCCTTATTCACTCGAGCTATGTCGGGCGAAGAGGTAGACGGCCTATTGACATAGCTCGAGTGCATGGGGGGAGTTGTGTAAAACCCTGGTTTGTGTCTCGGAGAGGCTGCAGGATCCAAGTAAGTTCAGTAGAAATTCTGGTTTCAACTCTTTTTGACCATGTCGTAGCTCAGTCGATTAAGGCGGCGTCTGGGATGCTTTCGGACGTAGGTTCGAATCCTCGTCACGGCCCTTGAGGATTTGTTCAATGCATTAGATGCTGGGAGGAATATGTTGAGTATTAAACTCATTTCTAAATGAATCACCAAGTATATAAATGTCCATTGACTAAACTGGTTCATCTTTCCTCGTTCGCGGCGGCTTTGTTTACATTGATTAATTAGTGGATGAGCTCCGAAGCGCCACGAGCCTTTCCATAACAATAACAACCTCGGGTTGTGACGTTTCCAGCCATGATTATCGAAAGATGAACAGGTTTCGTAATTGGATGCGTAAATGCTTACTCCATCCTAGCCCAAGGGGGCGTGGTTGAGGTTGGCAACGGCCGGTGACCGAGTATCAGGCAAGCACTGTACCACGGCGCCAGAGTGCACTCGCTTAACTAGCACTCCAAATAAAGGGAATAATGACGATGCCATTCTGTTCCGATTTGTTATTTAACAGCACAAAGATATATTGACCCATACGAGGCAGCTGATATATTGACCCATACGAGGCAGCTGATATATTGACCCATACGAGGCAGCTGATATATTGACCCATACGAGGCAGCTGATATATTGACCCATACGAGGCAGCTGGTATATTGACCCATACGAGGCAGCTGATATAATGACCCATGCGAGGCAGCTGCTATATTGACCCATACGAGGCAGCTGCTATATTGATCCATACGAGGCAGCTGCTATATTGACCCATACGAGGCAGCTGATATATTGACCCATACGAGGCAGCTGATATATTGACCCATACGAGGCAGCTGATATATTGACCCATACGAGGCAGCTGATATATTGACCCATACGAGGCAGCTGGTATATTGACCCATACGAGGCAGCTGATATAATGACCCATGCGAGGCAGCTGCTATATTGACCCATACGAGGCAGCTGATATATTGACCCATACGAGGCAGCTGCAATATTGACCCATACGAGGCAGCTCTTATTTATTTCCACCCAAAGTCGTTGATACATATGTCTAACCTGCGCTCGAAACAATTCAACGAGCCCAAATCTATTATGCTGGCAAGCAATTTGTCCCATAAAACAATGCAATGTTTACCCATAGGTCTCATCTAAATGTCAACCTCTTCTATTTGTATACATTGTTTCGAATTAAATTTTGTGTTGACATTTAAAACCTTGTTTAACTCTCCTTAGATATACACACTCAGCTAAATTTCCACTTATCACGCCGAACACGTGTCTCGCTCCGACCAAAATATCGAGATAAAAGGCGAACTTATTGAGGAATATCATGTTTTGTGAGCCACAGAGGGGGGAGATAACCCCTCAGAGGGACTCTTGGCCGTGTCCCGGCGGCCACTACAAACGACAGAGATATGCAATATGACCCACCACCATCACCACCACCACTACCAGCACCATCACCCCCATCACTACTGCCACCACCACCTAAACCCCCATCACCACCACCACTACCACCACCACCACCACCATCACTACCATCACCACCACCACTACCACTACCAGCACCATCACCACCACCACCACTACCACCACCACCTAAACCCCCATCAGCACCACCACTACCACCACCACCAGCACCACCACCCCATCACCACCACCCACTACCACCACCACCGTCCGCCATCGTCATCCTGTACTTAAACTCAAATAAAAATCCCGGCCCTTAGGAAAACCTTTGGTGAATTCCCTTGTGTGCGGACGGTCACAGCAGGGAAGGTCGGGGACGCGGCCAGATAACAGGGAAAGGTTTTGGAGAATAGTGGAGTGTTCCTCCCCCCTCCCCAGGTGTTAGTGGAGTGTTCCTCCCCCCTCCCCAGGTGTAGTTGAGTTATGTCCCCCCTCCCCAACATACCCATTCCGTGGGCAGCAGTGGAAAGGGGTACCAAAGGGGTAAATGTGGATAAAGCCACTTATAATGGGTATGTATATATATATATATATATATATATATATATATATATATATATATTGTTTTTTTTTTGCAGGGATATTCCTGCGCGGGCCCTAAGCCTCTGGCTGGCCCACTGCGCGGGCCCTAAGCCTCTGGCTGGCCCACTAAGTGTTGCTTGTTTCTGTTTTACTTGGGCGGAGTATGAGTATTTATGACTCGTATGGTCGCTTCAGTAAGATTTTGCCATATGTATTTAACAACTTTTTCTGCTCTGTTGAATCTAAGTTGAAATCTTAATGGGTTTGTAACTGTGCACTGTGTAAGATAATGTTCCAGTGGTCTGTTGTGGTTGTAACTGTGCACTGTGTTAGATAATGTTCCAGTGGTCTGTCGGGCATTTCTCCACAGTGATGAAATGGGTATATGATTAATTTAACTAAGAAAGTGACCATTTTGTGTAGCTAGGTACGTAAATTTCGCTTTTCTTGAATACAAATGTAATTATATGGATCAACAGTGATTTTATGACACTTTAAGAAGTGGCCGACAACAGTCACTATACAAGGCAATTTACATCTGCGGGGAGTCAGTCACACAGTTACTAGTCTTGCTCCACAGTCCACACCCACCCAACTGGGCGGCAGCTTGACAGTCGTGTGCAGGCTGCACCTACAGTTAGCAAGTTTTAGATACTTGTCTAAGATGCCGGCGATGAGTCACAATAACGTGGCTAAATTATGTTGACCAGACCACACACTAGGAGGTGAAGGGACGACGACGTTTCGGTCCGTCCTGGACCATTCTCAAGTCAATTGTCTCAATCGATTCACAATGGACTTGAGATTGGTCCAGGACTGACCGAAACGTCGTCGTCCCTTCACCTTCTAGTGTGTGGTCTTGTCTAAGATTCCTGGCAGTACATCATTATGAATGATGTACTGCCATTATGAACTGTACATTTCTTGGACATGATAACTAAACGACAGCTCAGAAGATGGAGAACCGACGACGTTTCGGTCCGTCCTGGACCATTATCAAGTCGTGTGATAATGGTCCAGGACGGACCGAAAACGTCGTCGTCTCCTCATCTTCTGGTGTGTGGCCTGGTCATCATGTCTTCAGCCCCGTTATTGTGGTTCATCGTCTGCATTTCGTGAACACCATTGATGGTGTCATCTCTGAATTCCACGATTTTTTTTCACATTCATTTATATAATGACGCAAAATATGTGAGTTATTTCAGTTCTGCTGACATTAGGTTTACATTTAGTTGAGTCAACATCAGCAGGTGGTGCGAGGCAAACCCACAGGGAGAGGGAGGGACTAAAAGGCTCCTGTAGGGAAGAGAGAGAGAGAGAGAGAGAGAGAGACAGAGAGAGAGAGAGAGAGAGAGAGAGATAGACAGAGAGAGAGAGAGAGAGAGAGAGAGATGCTGATACAGATGGAGGGAAAGGACAGCTACTTACAGTGAGGGAGGGAGTGCATTAGGCGAGAAGGATTGGGGTAAGGATACCCCACCCTACCTACCTACCACCCTATCTCCCCACTCAACCTGGACCATAAATATAGACCTCAATATGGGGCCAATAGGCTCCACCCTACCTCTCCAGCCAGATATAATAGTAACATTGACCAGACCACACACTAGAAGGTGGTGAAGGGACGACGACGTTTCGGTTCGTCCTGGACCATTCTCAATCGACTTATGCATAGTGTCGATATGCATAAGTCGATATGCTACGACTTATGCATAACATCACCATCGCCCCTCTCAGAGAGGGGGAGCGGGAGAATGACTTCAACGATTGCAAAGAAATGGAGATTAAAGATCCTTATCATCGGAAGCCTCAACAGTAGGCTTCGGAACGAGGAATCTTCAGCGCGACAAGTGATTATGTACGAGACTTTCGGAAGCCGTGAATTGATATTTGTTTGTGTAGCCTGTTAACACACCGAACTTATGTCATTTGATTGAGTATTCACCAAAAGACGGTGAAGCCAACATTAATAATGACACAGCCTCGAACAAGTTCCTGGTAAAGGAAACTTTCCTATTGGTCGCCTATAAATTCCTCTTTTTTTTTTGGGGGGGGGGGGGGGGTTCTTCTCGACTCACTGGGCAGCGGCTTTGATGAAGACCTCCCTCGAAACACAAACCGAAACTGTCACTATTTTCCGCTTGTTACAACTTGTAATAAAGTTGTTACATCTTGGCTTAACGTGTTTATGACGTATTAGAACGTTGTTACAACTTGTTATATTGGTTGTTATAACTGGTTAGCAGGTGTTAAAACTTGTTCTTACGTTGTACCAACGTCGTAGTTTCGGTGTGTGTTTGGTGGGCTTTGGCCTTGCAACACCTGTCTTTCTTAAGCGCAGCTGTGTCTGCGGCAACGCACCTGTCGACATGTGTGTGAGACTACACATGCACACGCAAACAGGCAGGTGTAAAGTCTATTGCTGAACAAAAGTAGTAACTACTATTTCTGCATTTGTATATTATTTATTCTGCGACATCCCCATACGCACGCACGCGCACGCGCGCGCACACACACACACACAAACACTTAGTTGAAAGGCGGGACCAAAGAGCCAAAACTCAACCCCCGCAAGCACAAATAGGTGAGTACAAATAGGTGAGTACACACACACACACACACACACACACACACACACACACACACACACACACACACACACACACACACACACACACACACACACATACACACACACACACACAAACATACACAAACAGGATAGATAGATAAACTAAGTAGTTTAGATAAGGGTATATAAGGATAAACTGTTTAACACAGGTGGAGACTGAGTACCAAAATGAGCCACATTGACGCCAGAAAGAACTTTTTCAGTGTTAGAGTAGTTAACAAGTGGAATGCATTAGGCAGTGATGTGGTGGAAGCTGACTCTATACACAGTTTTATATGTAGATATGATAGAGCCCAGTAGGCTCAGGAATCTGTACATCAGTTGATTGACAGTTGAGAGGCGAGACCAAAGAGCTAGAGCTCAACCCCCGCAAGCACAACTAAGTGAGTATAACTAGGTGACTACAGACACACACACACATACACACGTATACATATATAAATATTCTCTACTTTTCCTATGCTTTTAATTTTAATTTAATACAACTGTAAAATGAACTCCAAAATTCATTTTAATACAACTTAGTGGAGTTGTATTAATGCATAACGCTCAGAGATACGTTTCATTGAGCCTGTCAACATTTTTTAGATGCAAAGTACAATTGGATTCAATTTGGTTGGAGCAGCTGAATATATAACCGAGAGTGAGCTGAAGCATCTCACGATAGGTCCCAGTAGCAGCTTACCAATCTCCTATGTTGCAGTGATGTCTTGGTCACAATGTTGAATGTTTCGTCCTGGTCTCGAAGATGGCTTAGTGGAACCCGGTTGTTGTCCCTCTGTTGATGGCTAAGTGGAACCTGGTGTTAACTGGCTGTTGATGGCTTAGTGGAACCTGGTGTTAACTGGCTGTTGATGGCTTAGTGGAACCTGGTGTTAGCTGGCTGTTGATGACTTAGTGGAACCTGTTGTTAACTGGCTGTTGATGACTTAGTGGAACCCGGTGTTAGATGGCTGTTGATGACTTAGTGGAACCTGTTGTTAACTGGCTGTTGATGACTTAGTGGAACCCGGTGTTAGATGGCAGTTGATGACTTAGTGGAACCCGGTGTTAGATGGCTGTTGATGACTTAGTGGAACCCGGTGTTAGCTGGCTGTTGATGACTTAGTGGAACCTGGTGTTAACTGGCTGTTGATGGCTTAGTGGAACTTGTTGTTAACTGGCTGTTGATGGCTTAGTGGAACCTGTTGTTAACTGGCTGTTGATGACTTAGTGGAACCTGGTGTTAACTGGCTGATGATGACTAAGTGGAACCTGGTGTTAACTGGCTGTTGATGGCTTAGTGAAACCTGTTGTTAACTGGCTGTTGATGGCTTAGTGGAACCTGTTGTTAACTGGCTGTTGATGGCTTAGTGGAACCTGGTGTTAGCTGGCTGTTGATGACTTAGTGGAACCTGGTGTTAGCTGGCTGTTGATGACTTAGTGGAACCTGGTGTTAACTGGCTGTTGATGGCTTAGTGGAACCTGGTGTTAACTGGCTGTTGATGGCTTAGTGGAACCTGGTGTTAACTGGCTGTTGATGGCTTAGTGGAACCTGTTGTTAACTGGCTGACTGGGTTTGTTTGATGAGCACGCGCCTCGCCAGTGTCCCGTCATCTACTGGCCTTGTATATGTCGATTATTTCAGTGTTATGACATCTCTGATGATGATGTGGTGGTGTGTAGTGACCAGATCATCACCAGAGGCAGCCTGACAAACAACACGAAAACAATCGACAGACACAGCGACAATACAAGACTGGACAGTGACGAGGCGTTATATACAGCAAACAAACCCGGCCGACTATCAACAGCTGGATAACACCAGGTTACACTCTGCTATCTTAAACTCTGTGTACACAGTGTCTCAGCCTTGAGCAGTGTGTACACAATGCCTCAGACTTGAGCAATATGTCTTCCATAGCAGAGATAGTTCAAGAGCCTCTGATCGCGCGATGCTGCAAATGGTCTTGTGCAGCTGCCAGCTCGTGCTCGCCTAACTAGCGGCAGCAGCAGCAGCAGCGAAGAAAGAGGAAAGTTAAGCGGTGGAGCAGCTGTAGATTTTGTGTTCCCAGTTCTCCGTCGTCCCAGAGCGTCGTCCGGAGGCCGGCGTGTCGTCCAAGTTCTTGCGTCCTGTCACTCCTGGCTATCCCTCGGGGTATGGTCGCTGGGACCCCTGTGTTTCCTGCCGCGGCCCTGCAGATACTCGGGTCCTGTTTGTTTCCTGTGGATATCCTGCACGAACTTCTGTCCTATTTGCTTCTCCGGCCTTTTCTGGGATACATCCGGTTCCATTTTATTTCATTTTTGCTTCTCTGGGGTTACGTTCGACCCTATTTATTTCCTTCAGTTTCTTTCAGGGTACCATCAGCACCATTTATTTTCTTCACCTCTGGGGGTACCTCCGACCCCATTTATTTCCCAACTACAAGAAGAAATCTCATGGATTTGCTATAGTTAATGATTTTAACTCACTTAGGTTTCAATAATCATTTGAACTTTGATTAGGTCTGCCATGACAGTTTCTGCGTTGATAGGTGGATAGAAATCACGTCAGCTCTAGAGAAACTATAGCTATTGATCATCGTGCATGATGATTTTATATTTTTTTTTTTTTGCAGGGATATTCCTGCTCGGGCCCTAAACCTCTGGCTGGCCCACTAAGTGTTGCTTGTTTCTGTTTTACTTGGGCGGAGTATGAGTATGTATGACTCGTACGGTCGCTTCATGTGGATGATGATGCTAACGACTTGCTTTCTCTTGCCTGCAGGGGCTCAGAAATTATTGCCAAACTGTTGCAAGTCGTGTTATACATCGATGGTCCTCGGAGCACCAACATTTGCAGACCGCACATGCAATCAGCTTCTTGAGAAGGTCTGTATAGATCTTACTTCTGCAGATGTGCGCGCTGCCCTTGGAATCTGGGGAAGTGTTGTGATGCTGGATGCTGGGATTGCCCCCGGGAGGTCATCTGATGACAGGGAGGCTGGGTGATGGTTGCCTGGGGGACCTGTGGGCCTCCTGGGCCCAGGGAGCCGGTCGGCCGAGCGGACAGCACGCTGGACTTGTGATCCTGAGGTCCTGGGTTCGATCCCAGGCGCCGGCGAGAAACAATGGGCAGAGTTTCTTTCACCCTATGCCCCTGTTACCTAGCAGTAAAATAGGTACCTGGGTGTTAGTCAGCTGTCACGGGCTGCTTCCTGGGGGTGGAGGCCTGGTCGAGGACCGGGCCGCGGGGATACTAAAAAGCCCCGAAATCATCTCAAGATAACCTCAAGATAACCTCTCACGGATGATACAGCTCACGAGCCCGTCACTGCCAGTATCTTTACGTAAGGTTCCGTGGGGAAACAAGAGGGGATAGTGCTCTGTGGTTCATTTATACCTTGTTTATGATCCCCATCTTTATTGCTGTCATCCTTATGTCTACTTGAGCCTTATTTCTCCATGTTATATATCTTTCAAGATAATGTAGCCCCGATACTTTTGAAATTGAAATTGAAATCAGTTTATTGACGTTTAAATACACACAAAGGGATGAGTGTATTTATACCTCCACTAAACTTATTTCAATTTCTGTTTCAAGAGCCTCGGGGCTACATTGTCTTGAAATGCTCTTAGTTCATATTCCTGAGCTTAATAACTATATACGCCTGACGTAGTAACACTCGGATCACTGGCACAGAATAGGCCCTGGCTGAACACGACCTCGGGGCTAGTCTCTAAACGACGAAATGCTCTTAGTCTATCTCCTATCCTTTGGCCTGTAGAGGGGGGTTTAAGAAGCCTCTTGATTATCTTCCAGGGCGTCTGATCACGCCCTCCCCCCCCCCCCCAAAGCCCCTCCCACGTAACGGTAGTGATGGAAGAGGAGGTGGTATTATAAGAGTGCTTCATGATTTTGAAAATGTAAATATTGTTGAAAGAGTTCCACTAAACTGAAGTGTAATTGTGCAATACGGTGACCATAAAACTGCAGAGCAATAATGCGGAAATAAACTGTTAGATTTATATGAATTTATCATAATTTGTTAAAGCTAAAATTATTGTAATTAAATTATTGTAATTAAAATTAAAGTTAAAGTTGTAATTATTATACCCCATACGCTCTGCATAAGGGGCATATCATAATTATTTAACAGTAATTGCGGAATTTTTAGCAGAAAGTTTGAAGTTTATACCATCTTTAAAAGAGGATATAAAGTCCCCCCCCCATAATCCCCCCCATTCTCCCTCAACCTGCAGATGCTTAACAAGTTTCCCCATTCCCTCCTTCCTCAC
>NC_091192.1:23422056-23456492 GCF_040958095.1 Procambarus clarkii | reverse complement strand
AGAGAGAGAGAGAGAGAGAGAGAGAGAGAGAGAGAGAGAGAGAGAGAGAGAGAGAGAGAGAGAGAGAGAGAGAGAGAGAGAGAGAGAGAGAGAGAGAGAGAGAGAGAGAGAGAGAGAGAGAGAGAGAGAGAGAAAGGGAAGGGAAATAGAAAGGGTGGATGGAAAAGAGTGTGGGAGCGGATGAAAGAGGGAGAAGGAAAAATAAAAAGGGAAAAAACAGGTGTAGAGGTCAGAAGAAGGGGAAGAGATGGGTGGATGAGAGGGTAGGGACGTAGGAGAACTAGAAGGAATGTGAAATGGAAGCGAGAAGAGAAGGGGAAACAAGGAAAAGAAGGGAAATAGGAAAGGGAGAACTAAAAAGATGGCACAAATTTGAAAAATGGGAGAAGGAAGTGAAGATAAAGATTCGGAATAAGCTAAGGAGGAGGAGAAAAGTGAAATGGGACAAATAGGAATGGAACGAGAAGAGCGGATAAGATAAAGGGAAGGAAGAGAAAATAGGAAAAATATAAAAAAAGAGAAAAGTGTCAGGTGGAAAAGTGTAGAAAGAAGTGGAAAAAACACAAAGTAGAGAACAAGGATGAACATGGGAAGTAAGGAGGAGAGTAAAGGAGAGAGATAGAAGGGGAGGGGGAATAAGTTTCCCCTCATTCTTGTGAGTCATTAAAATGTTTGCTTTGAAACCTACTCATTGCAGCTCCACACACACACACACACACACACACACACACACACACACACACACACACACACACACACACACACACACACACACACACACACACACACACAGTTTTCAGTGTCGAGTGGTTGACAAATGGAATGCATTAGGCAGTGATGTGGTGGAGGCTGACTCCATACACAGCTTCAAACGCAGATATGATAGAGCCCAATAGGTTCAGGAACCTGTACACCAGTTGATTGACCATTGAGAGGCGGGACCAAAGAGCCGAAGCTGAACCCTCGCAAGCACAATTTGGTTAGTACACCGGCTGGGACAGGAATGATTTAGGCAGCATTTCCTTCCTCCTGTTCACTTAGCAGCTAATAGATACCTGGGAGATAGACAGCTGTTGTTGATTGCATCGTGTGTGTGTGTGTGTGTGTGTGTGTACTCACCTATATGTACTCACCTATATGTGCTTGCAGGATCGAGCATTGACTCTTGGATCCCGCCTTTCGAGCATCGGTTGTTTACAGCAATGACTCCTGTCCCATTTCCCTATCATACCTGGTTTTAAAATTATGAATAGTATTTGCTTCCACAACCTGTTCCTGAAGTGCATTCCATTTCCCCACTACTCTCACGCTAAAAGAAAACTTCCTTACATCTCTGTGACTCATCTGAGTTTCAAGCTTCCATCCATGTCCTCTCGTTCTGTTACTATTCCGTGTGAACATTTCGTCTATGTCCACTCTGTCAATTCCTCTGAGTATCTTATACGTTCCTATCATGTCCCCCCTCTCCCTTCTTCTTTCTAGTGTCGTAAGGCACAGTTCCCTCAGGCGCTCTTCATACCCCATCCCTCGTAGCTCTGGGACGAGTCTCGTTGCAAACCTCTGAACCTTTTCCAGTTTCATTATATGCTTCTTCAGATGGGGACTCCATGATGAGGCGGCATACTCTAAGACTGGCCTTACGTAGGCAGTGTAAAGCGCCCTAAATGCCTCCTTACTTAGGTTTCTGAATGATGTTCTAACTTTTGCCAGTGTAGAGTACGCTGCTGTCGTTATCCTATTAATATGTGCCTCAGGAGATAGATTAGGTGTTACGTCCACCCCCAGGTCTCTTTCACGCGTCGTTACAGGTAGGCTGTTCCCCTTCATTGTGTACTGTCCCTTTGGTCTCCTATCTCCTAGTCCCATTTCCATAACTTTACATTTGCTCGTGTTGAATTCTAGTAGCCATTTCTCTGACCATCTCTGCAATCTGTTCAGGTCCTCTTGGAGGATCCTGCAATCCTCATCTGTCACAACTCTTCTCATCAACTTTGCATCATCCGCAAACATCGACATGTAGGACTCTACGCCTGTAAACATGTCGTTAACATACACAAGAAATAGAATTGGTCCCAGCACCGATCCTTGTGGTACTCCACTTGTTACTGTTCGCCAGTCCGACTTCTCGCCCCTTACCGTAACTCTTTGGCTCCTTCCTGTTAGGTAGTTCCTTATCCATTCTAGGACCTTTCCCCCCACCCCCGCCTGCCTCTCGAGCTTGAACAGCAGTCTCATGTGCGGTACTGTATCAAAGGCTTTTTGGCAGTCCAGAAATATGCAGTCTGCCCAACCATCTCTGTCCTGTCTTATCCTCGTTATTTTATCATAGAATTCCAGAAGGTTTGTTAGGCACGATTTCCCTGTCCAGAACCCATGTTGATGTTTGTTCACAAACCTAATGTTCTCCAGGTGTGCAACCAGTCGTAGCCTAATTATTCTTTCCAGTATTTTACAGGGGATGCTTGTCAGTGATACAGGTCTGTAGTTAAGTGCCTCCTCCCTATCTCCTTTCTTGAAGATCGGCACGACATTTGCCTTCTTCCAGCAACTGGGCAATTCTCCTGACATAAGTGACTCATTAAAGATCATTGCCAGAGGCACGCTGAGGGCCTGTGCTGCTTCTTTTAGTATCCACGGTGATACTTTGTCTGTGTGTGTGTGTGTGTGTGTGTGTGTGTGTGTGTGTGTGTGTGTGTGTGTACTCACCTAATTGTACTCACCTAATTGTGCTTGCGGGGGTTGAGCTTTGGCTCTTTGGTCCCGCCTCTCAACTGTCAATCAACTGGTGTACAGATTCCTGAGCCTACTGGGCTCTATCATACCTACATTTGAAACTGTGTATGGAGTCAGCCTCCACCACATCACTTCCTAGTGCATTCCATTTATTAACTACTCTGACACTGAAAAAATTCTTTCTAACGTCTCTGTGGCTCATCTGGGTACTAAGTTTCCACCTGTGTTCCACCTGTGTGTGTGTGTGTGTGTGTGTGTGTGTGTTTACTAGTTGTGTTTTTGCGGGGGTTGAGCTTTGCTCTTTCGGCCCGCCTCTCAACTGTCAATCAACTGTTTACTAACTACTTTTTTTTTTTCCACACCACACACACACCCACCAGGAAGCAGCCCGTGACAGCTGACTAACTCCCAGGTACCTATTTACTGCTAGGTAACAGGGGCACTTAGGGTGAAAGAAACTTTGCCCATTTGTTTCTGCCTCGTGCGGGAATCGAACCCGCGCGTGTGTGTGTGTGTGTAGGTGTGTGTGAGAGCGAGCGTGCGCAAGCGTACATGCGTTTGAGCGCGTAATCTTCACTTCTTTTACCAACCTCGAGTAATTTTCTTGAATTCGGGCGCGAAGAAGCGAGTAATAACTGTCTCATACATACTCATATGAGCGTGTCTTGTCCTCTAGGGAAGAGAGAGAGAGAGAGAGAGAGAGAGAGAGAGAGAGAGAGAGAGAGAGAGAGAGAGAGAGAGAGAGAGAGAGAGAGAGAGAGAGAGAGAGAGAGAGAGAGACATAGACAGAGAGATAAAAAGACTAATTTTCATCTTCACTTCTCTTCCTGAAGTTTGTTATGAAACGAACACTTGTGCTGTGGAAGGTCCGCATCACATCTGGAACGATAACACCAGCGTGTTATCGCTGGTGTTATCGTTCGTTAAGAGTGGTCGCAATAACCAAATGGCGCTGAACTGACTCTGGACACGCCATCACACGGCGCCCTTGACCAGCCGCTGCTTGGGTAGTCGCAGTGGTTGTCAGTTATAGTAATTGACAGTCGTAATGGTGGCTGGTAGTGGTAATTGGCTGTCGCAATAACGTTGACGTCATCTTAAGGACCAATCAGCACATCCAGAAGAGGTCGAGGTGGAGACATTAACTGACGTCACGGCTAGCGGAGGACCAATGAGCTGGCGCCATGCCCGAAAAGGCGGGAATTTTTATTCGTGTTGAGGTTTGAGCTCGGCGGCGCGACCAACACCTCCAAACTGCTGCCTCTCGCGCCCCCTTGAGTCTCATGAAATGAAATTCTTGAGAGAAAATGACATCGTTGATTCCCAGGTTGAGTAGATACAACTTTCTCCATTTCACCGTCTCACTATTGCTTCCAAGATGGCGCTGAAGGTCTTTGCCTGGCTCCCCCGCCTCCCCAGTCACCGCTAAAATTCCTCCTTACCTTCCTCAGTCCTTGCTTCCTTCCTATCTTCCTCAGACCGTTCCTTCATTCGTCCCTCCTTTCTTTTCTCTCTCTCCCACACTGTCTCTCTTTGAGGCTTTCATCCTTACTCGGTCCCTTTCTCTCTCTCTGTTATCTTCAATCCCTTTTTTCCTTTTTGCTATCTCCCTTTCTGTTTTCTTATATTCCTCCTTCCTCCCTCCCTTTCTTAATGTATATATGCTGGTTATATATATATATATATATATATATATATATATATATATATATATATATATATATATATATATATATATATATATATATATATATATATATAAGTCTGTGTATACAGAATATTTGTATTCTGATCTGAATTGCATTTCACCTTTGAAAACGGTGAATGACACGTTAATGACACTATATAAAAAGACACCTTGAACACTGTTATTATCGTTGGACAGACGCAAATTCTGTGTATTTATGTATGTAGGTTAGGTTAGGTTAGGTTAGGTTAGATGAGCAGTTTAAAAGCACTACAATCACCTTCTGTGGTCGATTGTTTAATAAATCACTGAACTATATGTTTAACAGATTTCTCACCCTGTCCATGGAAGACAGAAGAAAATGTATATATGTTGGTTAGCATTGTAAATGTGTGGCCACGTCTGTGGTAAAAAATAATAATAAAAATAATAAATAATAAAAATAAAATCCCTCTTTCTCTCTCCTATTTGTTTACACGTCAACATATAGTGAGAGAGAGAGAGAGAGAGAGAGAGAGAGAGAGAGAGAGAGAGAGAGAGAGAGAGAGAGAGAGAGAGAGAGAGAGAAAGAGAGCCAGTCAGAGCAAGAGACACTCCCTAGCCTTAAACATATAAAATAACCCGTGTCTCTCTGGTATATTATAGGAGGGGGAAAGATAAGACTATCCCACGAACAATATTCAGCTCATTCCAAAACACACACGGCACCCTCACCCTTATGGTCAGCCCACAAACAGCCCATAATCACTTGCCAATCTTGGACTGTCGTAATCCAGGCCGGAGCAGCAAGAAAAATACGCTGTAACCTCAAACTTGATATACTTATTTGCCTGGTAGAACATACACAATGTGTATACTTTATGTATACCAACTGTATATCTTTGTATACAGAGTGACTATAGGCTCACCGACCGTAGCTTCGTATTCGTACTTGACCAGACCACACACTAGAAGGTGAAGGGACGACGACGTTTCGGTCCGTCCTGGACCATTCTCAAGTCGATTCGTATTCGTACGCTGTAGTGTTGGTTTACGAAGACACTTCGTACATCAACAATACAGTTTACCTGGAGTTAAACTGTATAATACATTAGGATAATATTTATGTATTTTATTACTGGAGAAGTATATGAGAAGGTTAGGAGAGGTTAGGGAAGGCCAGGCTAGGTTAGACAAAGTAAGGCTAGGTGAGAAGAGGTAAGACTAACTTAGAGGAACCAAACCTTCAAAGGGGGCCTGACGGCTGAGTGGACAGCGCTCGGTATTCGTAGTCCTGAGATTTCGGGTTCCGCCCCCGGTGGAGGCGGAAACAAACAGGCAGAGTTTCTTTTACTCTGATACCCCTGTTCACCTAGCAGTAAATAGGTACTTGGGAGTTGGACAACTACTACGGGCTGCTTCCTGGGGGTGTGTAACAAAAAGGACCGGACTGCGGGGACGCTAAGCCCCGAAATCATCTCAAGATCTCATCAAGGCTAGGATAGAGGAAGCTTGGCAGCAAGGCTTGGGATAGAGGCAGCAGGGCCAGGATAGAGGCAGCAGCGCCAGGATAGAGGCAGCAGCGTCAGGATAGAAGCAGCAGGGCCAGGATAGAAGAGCCCCTGGCTAGTCCGGCGCGCGAGGAGGCCACGCGGGTGCCTGCTGGCCCCGAGGGCTTGCTTCAAGTGCCATTGGAAGGTAAATTGGCTGGGAGACATAACAAAGGACGGAGACAGCTGGTGTAAAAGATAGTGGCGGGGCGAGACAATGGCTTGTGGATAGATGGCCAGAGATGTCGGGGCTCGTAGATGAATGGTGCAGGGAACGGGGCTCGTAGATGAATGGTGCAGGGAATGGGGCTCGTAGATGAATGGTGCAGGGAATGGGGCTCGTAGATGAACTAACCTAACACACATTAATCATTCGTACACACACACACACACACACACACACACACACACACACACACACACACACACACACACACACACACATATATATATATATATATATATATATATATATATATATATATATATATATATATATATATATATATATATATATATTTATTTCCTCTTAATGTTCACTTTTCATAAACAATGAGATATGTAACTGTATAACCTTGTATAATAAAGTGTACAACATAGAAACAAGAAGTGGTAGGAGAAGTGAACACTCATACGTATACAGAGTAAAATGGTAAGTTTCTCTCTGAATGTTCTGTGTTCCCTTCTTTGAGGCTGCGGGCCCCTACAATTGCACCAGAGGTGGTTCATGTTCTGTCTTCCATATATATATATATATACATACATACATACATACATATATACATAGCCTATACGCCTATACTAAAGCTGCACCATCCACAACACCTCCGAAGAGTTACTGGTGGCCTAAGCACACTTCTTTAAGAATGAGTTCAAGAATTTTGCTCTCGCATACAAAAATTGGTAAACTGCAAATCTAAAAATATGTGATGTTGGACAACATTCCCCCTCCCCCCCCTGAGGGCGTGGTGCAGCCCTCCTCACCACACACACACACACACACACACACACACACACACACACACACACACACACACACACACACACACACATGTGTGGAACTTGCTAGAGCTGAACGACAATGGCTTGCAATATTCGGAGAGCTTACAATTGTCGTTACAAAACAAAACACGAAGAAGATGCTTCTTGAAGACGTCTTCAAGAAGCATCTTGAAGAAGTCTTCAAGACGCTTCTTGAAGACGTCTTAAATGACACTATGTCTTGTAGACACAGTTTCAAACATTGGAATTCATACTCGCAATTGGGTGTTGGTCACATATGGATGAAGAATTCGCCAAACATAAACTCGACGGACGAAACCTTTCAATCTTCCTGAAAATGGCCGACTTTCTTAACATTTACTAAGTAGTTTATGAACTCCGAAGGAAAGATGTACAGGTTTCGTGAAGGGTTGATGAACCCCCCCCCCCCCTTGCAAGCTACCCCCCCCCCCCACACTTCTGGCACGATCCGCTGTGCATATATTTCTCGCCAAGACCAAACAAAGGCGAGAGGCTAAGCGCAGAATTTTGGCATCTGGATCGCATTTAGGTCAATTGGCCTGGAACAAATGACGGTTCTGGTGAGCCCAACTCCCTCTCACCCCTCCTGGATGTCTGTGTAGCAGGTGTTCCGGCAAGACGGGTACATTGTAACTGTGTGTGTGTGTGTGTGTGTGTGTGTGTGTGTGTGTGTGTGTGTGTGTGTGTGTGTGTGTGTGTACTCACCTAATTGTACTCACCTAATTGTGCTTGCGGGGGTTGAGCTTTGGCTCTTTGGTCCCGCCTCTCAACTGTCAATCAACTGGTGTACAGGTTCCTGAGCCTACTGGGCTCTATCATATCTACATTTGAAACTGTGTATGGAGTCAGCCTCCACCACATCACTTCCTAGTGCATTCCATTTATTAACTACTCTGACACTGAAAAAATTCTTTCTAACGTCTCTGTGTGTACTCACCTATATGTACTCACCTATATGTGCTTGCAGGATCGCGCTTTGACTCTTGGATCCCGCCTTTCTAGCTATCGGTTGTTTACAGCAATGACTCCTGTCCCATTTCCCTATCATACCTAGTTTTAAAAGTATGAATAGTATTTGCTTCCACAACCTGTTCCCCAAGTGCATTCCATTTTTCTACTACTCTCACGCTAAAAGAAAACTTCCTAACATCTCTGTGACTCATCTGAGTTTCCAGTTTCCACCCATGTCCCCTCGTTCTGTTATTATTACGTGTGAACATTTCATCTATTTCCACTTTGTCAATTCCCCTGAGTATTTTATATGTCCCTATCATATCTCCTCTCTCCCTTCTTTTCTCTAGTGTCGTAAGGTTCAGTTCCTTCAGCCGCTCTTCATATCCCATCCCTCGTAGCTCTGGGACAAGCCTCGTCGCAAACCTCTGAACCTTCTCCAGTTTCTTTATGTGTTTCTTCAGGTGGGGGCTCCATGATGGCGCGGCATACTCTAAGACGGGTCTCACGTAGGCAGTGTAAAGCGCCCTAAAAGCTTCCTCATTTAGGTTTCTGAATGAAGTTCTAATTTTCGCCAGTGTAGAGTACGCTGCTGTCGTTATCCTATTTATATGTGCCTCAGGAGTTAGATTAGGTGTCACATCCACTCCCGGGTCTCTTTCTCGAATCGTTACAGGTAGGCTGTTCCCCTTCATTGTGTACTGTCCCTTTGGTCTCCTGTCACCTGATCCCATTTCCATAACTTTACATTTACTGGTGTTAAACTCCAGTAGCCATTTCCCTGACCATCTCTGCAGCCTGTTTAAGTCCTCTTGGAGGATCCTACAATCCTCGTCTGTCACAACTCTTCTCATTAATTTTGCGTCATCTGCAAACATTGACATGTATGATTCCACTCCTGTAAACATATCATTTACGTAAATTAGAAAGAGGATTGGTCCCAGCACCGATCCTTGAGGTACTCCACTTGTTACTGTTCGCCAGTCCGACTTTTCGCCCCTTACCATTACCCTCTGGCTCCTTCCTGTTAGGTAGTTCCTCACCCATACTAGGGCCTTTCCGCTTACTCCTGCCTGCCTCTCAAGTTTGTATAGCAGTCTCATGTGCGGTACCGTATCAAAGGCCTTTTGGCAGTCAAGAAATATGCAGTCTGCCCAGCCTTCTCTGTCCTGCCTTATCCTTGTTACTTTATCATAGAATTCTAAAAGGTTTGTTAGGCATGATTTCCCTGTCCAGAACCCATGTTGGTGCTTGTTTACAAACCCAATGCTCTCCAGGTGCTCAACAAGTCTTAGCCTAATTATTCTTTCAAGTATTTTGCAGGGGATGCTTGTCAGTGATACGGGTCTGTAGTTAAGTGCCTCCTCCCTATCACCCTTTTTGAAAATCGGTACGACATTTGCCTCCTTCCAGCAACTGGGCAATTCTCCCGACATAAGTGACTCATTAAAGATCATTGCCAGAGGCACGCTGAGAGCCTGCGCTGCCTCTTTGAGTATCCACGGTGATACTTTGTCTGGTCCAACAGCTTTATTTGCATCCAGTGTTGTCAACTGTTTCATTACATCCTCTGCTGTCACCTCTATATCCGATAGTCTTTCATCTTGGGTAATCTCTTCTAACAATGGGAGCTGCTCAGGCTCGGTTGTGAACACTCCATGGAATTTTGCATTCAGTACCTCGCAGATTTCCTTGTCACTTTCTGTATATGCCCCTTCTGTTTTCCTCAGTCTTGTCACTTGGTCATTTACCGACATCTTCCTTCTTATATGGCTATGTAGTAATTTTGGTTGCTTTTTCGCTTTGACTGCAATATCGTTCTCATAATTTCTTTCCGACACTCGTCTTATGTTAATGTAATCATTCCTAGCTCTGTTACATCTAATCCTGTTGTCCTCTGTCCTTTGTCTTCTGTACTTCCTCCACTCCCTCCTGCTTCTCACCTTTGCTTCCTGACACTGTCTATTAAACCATGGGTTATTATATTCCCTCCTGCTTTTTTCCTTTATTGTTGGAATAAATCTATCTTCAGCCTCCTTGCATTTCAATATGACTTGGTTCATCATACCTTGCACTGTTTTTCCTCTAAGTTCTTCCTCCCACTGCACTTCTCCCAGGTAGTCCCTTATCCTTCTGTAGTCCCCTTTTCTGTAATCAAGTCTCCTTTCCCGGACCTCTTGTCCTTTGGTCACAATTTTAAGCTCCATCATGTAGTCAAAGACTAGGACACAATGGTCACTAGCTCCTAGTGGTATTTCATGTTCCAACTGCTCGATGTCTTCTACATTCTGAGTGATAATGAGATCTAATAGGCTGGGCGTATCCCCTCCTCTTTCCCTAGTATCTTCTTTCACATGCTGTGTTAGGAAATTCCTGTCAATAACGTCTACCAGCTTCGCTCCCCAGGTCTCCTCCCCGCCATGGGGATTCCTCGTTTCCCAATTTATCTCTCCGTGATTTAGGTCCCCCATGACCAGCAGCTTCGCTCTCATTCTATGCGCTAAAGTTGCTGCCCTCTGCAGTTCATCCATACATGTCTTGTTGCTGTCCTCGTACTCCTGCCTGGGCCTTCTACTGTTTGGTGGGGGATTGTAGAGTATCAAGATTACAATCTTCTTCCCATCCACTGTCAGAGGTCCATGTATGAAGCTTGTGCTTTCATTGGTACCCGGATTTTCCAGCTCATCAAACTTCCATTTCCGCTTTATTAGTAGTGTCACTCCTCCTCCCTGTCTCTGTGTCCTTTCTTTTCTTATTACCTGGTACCCCTCTGGAAAGATTGCATCCGAGATCATGCCATTTATTTTAGTTTCCACTATTGCCACGTATTATGTGTGTGTGTGTGTGTGTGTGTGTGTTTACTAGTTGTGTTTACTAGTTGTGTTTTTGCGGGGGTTGAGCTTTGCTCTTTCGGCCCGCCTCTCAACTGTCAATCAACTGTTTACTAACTACTTTTTTTTTTCCCCACACACCACACACACACACACACACACACACCCCAGGAAGCAGCCCGTGACAGCTGACTAACTCCCAGGTACCTATTTACTGCTAGGTAACAGGGGCACTTAGGGTGAAAGAAACTTTGCCCATTTGTTTCTGCCTCGTGCGGGAATCGAACCCGCGCCACAGAATTACGAATCCTGCGCGCTATCCACCAGGCTACGAGGCCCCTTTGTTGTTATGTAGTTTGTTGCCCCTGTGTGTGTGTGTGTGTGTGTGTGTGTGTGTGTGTGTGTGTGTGTGTGTGTGTGTGTGTGTGTGTGTGTATGTGTGTATGTGTGTGTGTGTGTGTGTGTGTGTGTGTGTGTGTGTGTGTGTGTGTGTGTGTATGTGTGTATGTGTGTGTGTGTGTGTGTGTGTGTGTGTGTGTGTGTGTGTGTGTGTGTGTGTGTGTGTGTGTATGTGTGTATGTGTGTGTGTGTGTGTGTGTGTGTGTGTGTGTGTGTGTGTGTGTGTGTGTGTGTGTGTGTGTGTGTGTGTATGTGTGTATGTGTGTGTGTGTGTGTGTGTGTGTGTGTGTGTGTGTATGTGTGTGTGTGTGTGTGTGTGTGTGTGTGTGTGTGTGTGTGTGTGTGTGTGTGTGTGTGTGTGTGTGTGTGTGGGGGGGGGGGGGGGGGGGGGGCAGATCAACGTCTACGCTCACCTAATATGCCGCATTTTTGCACGGAGGCGAGAGACCGGGGAGTGCAGAAAGTGGTAGTTATGTATATATGTGCATTTGTAAAGTGTATGACGCATAAAGTGTCATACACTTTACTTCAGCAGGATGGAGTGTGATTGAGGGTAATTTAATACATTTCTTTGAGTGGAAAATTTGTAACAGACATGTGGGAACTGAGTCATTGTGTTAAGATAAAGAAATGTTCGGAGGTCGGGGGGCTTAGAGTTGATGCTCGATCCTGTAAGCACACCCCAGGTAGGTACACACACACACACACACACACACACACACACACACACACACACACACACACACACACACACACACACACACACACACACACACACACACACACGAGCCACAAATACACTGGTAAGTGTGGTAAATGTGGTGGCATATATTGCCCTCAGGGAGAGGAGGAGGAGGACGAGGCAGGACACGAGGGCAGAACTATTCTCGCTGTAACCTAGTTTAGAAGTAGCCCGTCCTCTCAACACGCCACTCCGTCAAAAATACGACTATTTTGCCTTACCAGAAACGTCCGACCCCAAGCAACCCACTTAACCTATCGAGGCCGCGATATAGAAAATCGTCACTATTTCAGTGCTTTAATTGTTTCTAATACGTCCCATTTTTTTATCGGAGTAGATGAGAAAATGATTTTTAAAGAAGCTATATATGTATGTATGATTAAGCGCAAGACGGAGACCAGGAGCTGGAGCGAAACCCTGGCAAAGACACTTAGATAAGAACACACACACATGAGTAAATATGAAATGAGACATGGTGGTGAGTCCATGAGTCCATAAAGGAATAGATTTATTCCTCCAAGGAGTGCCGGACCAACCGGGCTGTGGTGGGTATGTGGCCCCGCGGGCCGCTCCCAGCAACAGCCTGGTGGACCAAACTCTCACAAGTCAAGCCTGGCCTCGGGCCGGGCTTGGGGAGTAGAAGAATTCCCAGAACCCCATCAACCAGGTATCAACCAGGTATCAACCAGGTATCAACCAGGTATCAACCAGGAGTCATTGTATTAGGTGACTGGCGATGAGAAGAACCGGGTTCCAGGAGCTAAAACTGGACCCCGCAGGCACAAGTAGATCAGTACTCACACATACTACATAACAACAATACATCAACCATTTTTCCGTTTATTCCAAGAAACTATTATAATTTAACATGTATTCCAAGCACATTACAACTAACTTTACACAAAGATATGTTGTATAATTAACTGGAGTTAGTTACAAGCATAATACATGTTGACCCTTAACCTTCCTCCTCCTCCTCTTACTCCTCCTTCTCTTCTTCCACCTCCCAATAATATTCATTTATGGTAAACCAATTCATGGATCCTGTGAATACATTTTGTCTCGTGGCTTTGATATCGACTCCAAGTTGGGTCCCGTCCAGTCTCTCTCTCTCTCTCAGCCGTGGCCGGCTCCATCTGACCTCACCTGCGCCTGCTAGCACGCTTCCGCCCTCACTTGCCTTCAGGATCCCGGGACTTGTGGAGTGATTCCTCTTTTGGGGAGAGAGAGAGAGAGAGAGAGAGAGAGAGAGAGAGAGAGAGAGAGAGAGAGAGAGAGAGAGAGAGAGAGAGAGAGAGAGAGAGAGAGAGAGAGAGACAGGGAGTTGTGAGAGGTGTGAGAGAGGAGAGAGGAGGATTGTCAGAGGATTCAATCCAGGTTGTACTGGGGGTTAGTAGCATGGGGGTCTGTAAAGGAAAGGTTATGAGAGTACAGGATGGAGGAAGTTGATAAGTTGCTGCTCCAGTTAAAGATGTATTATATTAACGATGTCCTTTAGATAAGATGTCAGATCTTTTGCGAGACCTTTTATCGAGAATGTCTGGGACTCTAATTGATGTTTATCAACATTTACGAGCTAAATTAAACTGGTACCAGACACTTACAAACTACACTACGCTTATTGCTGTCTTCTACAGTGAGATATTTACACAATAGTGTCTGTTTCGAATGAAGTTATCATAACATTTACGAGAAAAATGAACGGAAGACATTTATAAATGATATATACCTCAAACGAGGCAATTTACCAATCAAACCAGGCGTTTACAAGACTTTGACCAACTCCAGTGAGACATCATTGACTCAAATCAAGTTTTAATGATATTTATGTACCAATCTAAGATCCAGAGAAATAGTCACGAACTATATTAAGGCCCATGTAGACGACTACGAACTAAATCGTCCATTCACCATTAACGAGACCATTAACGAACCAAACTAACCGCGACACCATTAACGAGCCAAGCCAAGTTTTAGCGAGACATTTGTTACCCGGACCCCTCAACCGCGGACTTGGAAACATCACAGAAAAAAATTGAAAAATGGCCACAAATGAGGAGTTTCCGCAGATTCCACTCTGAGGTTATTTACCGCCTTAGCGTTGGTCGCCAGCCAGACAACTCATCGTAAATTGTGGCCCCCAAGATGAGATACACCGCCACACTGTTAGTTATTTGTTATTGTATTTGTTATTGTATTTGTCCCATATATTACTCGCTATCGTTAGCGTCATCAGCATCATGGGGGAGGAAGTACCCATGCACAGTGTACAGGTCCGACTCCTATTTATAGCTTATGCTGAATGTGACATTGATATATCACGTTCATTTATTTGTGTAATATAATTATTTCGAGTACTTTTGTCCTTGTGTGCTCATTCAGGGTTTCATTCATTCATGAGGAGAAAGCTCTAAGCCAGTATAATCATAGCACTTGCAAGAGATATGATGAAAAGAGGCTAGGGAGGTATGAGGAGCTGGGGTATGAGGAGCTAGGATATAAGGAGCTAGGATATGAGGAGCTAGGATATGATGAGCTAGGATATGAGGAGTTAGGATATAAGGAGCTACGACATAAGGAGCTAGGATATAACGTGATAACCACCTCCCACCTGCTATACCGCACACTTGCTATAACACCACATCACCGCCACTTATATATATGCACATATATATATATATATATATTTTATAACAATAGGATGATAATACATGCCTTGAAACAACTTACTGCTTGATGATGGAAATACCAGGAGATGTTTGTCTTTAAGAGCTAAGTACTTCCACTGCCACCACCTCTGTAACAAGCCCTAATGACGGTAAATTACTTTTGATTAATTACTCTAATTATCTTTGATAATTACTTCTCAATTTTTTTGCGGATGACAAGAAACTGGGATATGAGGGCAAGGAGCTGGGATATGAGGACAAGGAGCTGGGATATGAGGGCAAGGAGCTGGGTTATGAGGACAAGGAGCTGGGATATGAGGACAAGGAGCTGGGATATGAGGACAAAGAGCTGGGATATGAGGACAAGGAGCTGGGATATGAGGACAAGGAGCTTGGATATTATGACAAGGAGCTGGGATATGAGGACAATGAGCTCGGTTATGAGGACAAGAAGCTGGAATATAAGGACAAGGAGCTGGGATATGAGGATAAGGAGCTAGGATATGGGGACAAGGAGCTGGGATATGGGGACAAGGAACTGGGATATGAGGACAAGGAACTAGGATATGAGGACAAGGAGCTGGGATATGAGGACAAGGAGCTGGGATATGAGGACAAGGAGCTGGGATATGAGGACAAGGAGCTGGGATATGAGGACAAGGAGCTGGGATATGAGAACAAGGAACTGGGATATGAGGACAAGGAGCTGGGATATGAGGACAAGGAACTGGGATATGAGGACAAGGAGCTGGGATATGAGGACAAGGAGCTGGAATGAAAGGACTGGGTGAAGGAACAGTGCTCAGTAACTTGGACCATTGGGGATCGAACGTCGACTCTGCAAGAAGGGAGACAATCGCTCTAATCTTGTACCCTTAAGCTTATTATAATATTCCATCCCCAATCTTATCATAATTTTAAGTCCATAATCTTCTCATAATCTTATAACTCTAATCTTCTCCTTATCATATATCTCTAATCTTCTTCCAATCTTATACCCCAAATTTTCTCCATATCTTGTAACCATCATCTAATCCTAATCTTCAACCCCTAATCTTTTACTAATCTTACACGGCTAATCTTCTCCTAATCTTATATCCCTAATCTTCAACTAATATTTTTCAAATGGGCTTAATCTTTTAAATTTAATTAATGATTTTTTCATAAAGTGAAGAATAAACGCACACACACACACACACACACACACACACACACACACACACACACACACACACACACACACACACACACACACACACACACACATCATGGAGCCCCCACCTGAAGAAACACATAAAGAAACTGGAGAAGGTTCAGAGGTTTGCGACGAGGCTTGTCCCAGAGTTACGAGGGATGGGATATGAAGAGCGTCTGCAGGAACTGGACCTTACGACACTAGAGAAAAGAAGGGAGAGAGGAGATATGATAGGGACATATAAAATACTCAGAGGAATTGACAAAGTGGAAATAGATGAAATGTTCACACGTAATAATAACAGAACGAGGGGACATGGGTGGAAACTGGAAACTCAAATGAGTCACAGAGATGTTAGGAAGTTTTCTTTTAGCGTGAGAGTAGTGGAAAAATGGAATGCACTTGGGGAACAGGTTGTGGAAGCAAATACTATTCATACTTTTAAAACTAGGTATGATAGGGAAATGGGACAGGAGTCATTGCTGTAAACAACCGATTGCTGGAAAGGCGGGATCCAAGAGTCAATGCTCGATCCTGCAAACACAAATAGGTGAGTACACACAGACACACACACACACACACACGCACACACACACACACACACACACACACACACACACACACACACACACACACACACACACACACACACACACACACACACACACACACACACACACACGTGTGTGTGTGTGTGTATCTAGTCAAGCATAAGACTAAACTGGAAAAGGTTCAAAGGTTTGCCACTAGACTAGTACCCCAATTGAGGGGTATGAGCTACGAGGAGAGACTACGGGAATTAAGCCTCACGTCACTGGGAGACAGAAGAGTTAGAGGAGACATGATCACCACATACAAGATTCTCAGGGGAATTGATAGGGTAGATAACGACAGGCTATTTAACACAAGGGGCACACGCACTAGGGGACACAGGTGGAATGTATTAGGAGGTGATGTGGTGGAGGCTGACTCCATACACAGTTTCAAGTGTAGATATGAGTGTTACGGTATCGCCACCTTCGTCGGAGTGTAGAGTGGCAATTCCAGCGCCATCTATGGGTCTGTACTAAAAAAAACTGATATTGGACGCTACGTGGACAACGCCATCTATTGGTGGTGGCGTGACAGTGGCAAATGGCTCTGATTTCCTGCCATTCATCAGAATGTGCGGTCTACGTGGATGACCTCTGGTGAGGTGGCAGATCAAGACCAGCGCCACCTAAATTGTGCTACAGAGCATAGTGTCAACTCCCAGGTAACTGAGTGTTACCTCATGGTTCCCCCAGTGTACCCTCCATTTAACTGATGACGTTTTATGTCCACAGAGGTGACGTGTGGAGACAGTCGTACTGAGAAAGGTAGTTTACCTTGGGCAGTCCACGTACTCTCAGCTTGGTCCCGGAAGACGATTAAGTAAGCCACCGCCAATCGGAGCAGTGTGCTAGATGCTGACTTATGTAGTGTTGGAAGAGATTGGTGTATCCTGGGATTGGGTTAGTAGAGTAACGGATGACAGTGAGGTGCCTATAATGAGGTGCTGCTAGCCGGCCGCTACAGACTTCTGTCAGGGGTTCGCTACCGCTGTATATGGTTGTTTTGTGACCCCGCTCAGCGTGTGGCTGAGGTCCTCTGCCAGCGAGTGGCTGGAGGGCGATAGAAGGGTATAGGCACCTCGTGATACAGTGTCGCTGGGCTGGCCCACATCAAAGGTGAACTCGCCAGTGTTTCCCAATACGAGTGGACGAGGTACTGGGTGGTGGAAACACTGGGGCTGATGTGAACATGTGTGCGCTTTTGGTGTCCTGTGTGAAAGTCATACCACTGTAAATAAGTGTAGAAATATTCTATTTTAATATATTTTAATGGTGAGTGTAAATATATTGGTAAAGGGAACTGTGTGTATTGTTAATCTCCCCTTTCCCTTACTGCACTATATAGCCAATTCTTGAAAGCATAATACCTACTTGGGATCGGATACTGTAATAGAGGTAGAGGTGTTATAACATCAAGAACCCGGTTACTGATCCATAGTGGCCGTAACAGTGATAGAGCCCAGTAGGCTTAGGAACTTGTACATTAATTGATTGACAGTTGAGAGGCGGGACCAAAGAGCCAGAGCTCAACCCCCGCAAGCACAACTAGGCAACTAGGTAAGTACTCACACCCTAGACATCAACTTGGCTACACCGACAGCATAACAACTTTTATAAGAGAAAGATCTGGTTACATCTCTCGCTGTCTGAATAAACAGGGGCTTCATGCCCAGGAAAAAGCCATAAAAGGCAATGTTTGGAGCGAAGGAAAGTTGTGTGTGTGTGTGTGTGTACTCACCTATTTGTGCTCACCTATTTGTGCTTGCGGGGGTTGAGCTTTGGCTCTTTGGTCCCGCCTCTCAACTGTCAATCAACTGGTGTACAGATTCCTGAGCCTACTGGGCTCTATCATATCTACATTTGAAACTGTGTATGGAGTCAGCCTCCACCACATCACTGCCTAATGCATTCCATCCGTTAACTACTCTGACACTGAAAAAGTTCCTTCTAACGTCCCTGTGGCTCATATGGGTATTCAGTTTCCACCTGTGTCCCCTTGTTCGCGTACCACCAGTGTTGAATAGTTTATCCTTGTTTACTCGGTCGATTCCCCTGAGGATTTTGTAGGTTGTGATCATGTCTCCCCTTACTCTTCTGTCTTCCAGTGACGTAAGGTGCATTTCCCGCAGCCTTTCCTCGTAACTCATGCCTCTTAGTTCTGGAACTAGTCTAGTGGCATACCTTTGAACTTTTTCCAGCTCCGTCTTGTGCTTGACAAGGTACGGGCTCCATGTTGGAGCTGCATACTCCAGGATTGGTCTTACATATGTGGTGTACAAGATTCTGAACGATTCCTTACACAGGTTCCTGAACGCCGTTCTGATGTTAGCCAGCCTCGCATATGCCGCAGACGTTATTCTCTTTATGTGGGCTTCAGGAGACAGGTTTGGTGTGATATCACCTCCCAGATCTTTGTCTCTGTCCGTTTCATTAAGTACTTCATCTCCTATTCTGTATCCTGTGTCTGGGCTCCTGTTTCCACTGCCTAGTTTCATTACTTTGCATTTACTCGGGTTGAACTTCAACAACCATTTGTTTGACAATTCACTCAGTCTGTCTAGGTCATCTTGTAGCCTCCTACTATCATCCTCTGTTTCAATGTGTGTGTGTGTGTGTGTGTGTGTGTGTGTGTGTGTGTGTGTGTGTGTGTGTGTGTGTGTACTCACCTAGTTGTGCTTGTGGGGGTTGGTGTACTCACCTATTTGTGCTTGTGGGGGTTGAGCTTTGGCTCTTTGGTCCCGCCTCTCTCAACTGTGTGTGTGTCACCCGAGAAGATAAACTCTTACATAATACGTTTGCAGAGGTGAAACAGATGAGAGAAGCATAACGAATTACGATAAGAAGAGGACCGACCAAACCATAGACTGGGCCGGATAAAATAATATTCCCATTTCCAATAGATATTTACAATGACGCTATGATTCATGGTAGCAACATGGTAGTGGTGGTTACGGTGACGCCATTTGACATGGTGGATGATTTAGGTGTTATGATGGAACACACTCTCTCTCTCTCTCTCTCTCTCTCTCTCTCTCTCTCTCTCTCTCTCTCTCTCTCTCTCTCTCTCTCTCTCTCTCTCTCTCTCTCTCTCTCTCTCTCTCTCCCTCTCTCTCTCTTCCTTTTCCCTTCCCAGCACCAGTAAATCTCTCTGGTCTCACCTTTTTGGTTCGGTCACACATCATTAGCTCTTTCCTTATCACACTCTGTGTCTCCCCCACCCGGTATCTCTTCTCAGACATCAATTTATGCCATGAGAAATGTATTGTCTTCCTGTAAACTATTGGAGATATTCCAAAATCACACTTACGTCCCTGTGTCAGGAGGTCGTTTTTCCATCGCGCAGCTGAGAAAGGCTTACGACCCTCTTAGAAAAAAGTATCGACTGAAAATTGTCTCTTTTGCAGGTTAAGATTTTGTGGTAACTATTTCACCTTCTAGTTTACAGATAAGTTAGAGTGGGTTTTAGTTTAGATAGTCATATAAACATATATCAACAGATATGTACGAAAATCAATAGGAGCCATGGTGAGGATTCGAACCTATGCTTTAAGGTACTCCCCAGCACCCGCCTTTGACCGCTACACCACGACATGGTCAAAGGTAACGCAACCTGGGATTCAACTGAATCCTCTAGGGGGGATGGGGGGTCCTGACTTGGCTTCATATGAAGCCACAAGACTCCTAGACTCCTAGACAGATTGCATGGTGTAGTGTTGTGAATTCCACGACACTACACCATGTCGTGGTGCTGTGGTCTAGGGCTTGGCAGTACCAAGTGTGAAGGTTCGAGTCCTTCTCACAGCTCCTACTGAGTTTCTCATTGACACAACACGTTAATGTGATTTCTTTGTGCAATAGATATATAGAGATACAAAGGTGAATAAATATATATATATATATATATATATATATATATATATATATATATATATATATATATATATATATATATATATATATATATATATATAGAGAGAGAGAGAGAGAGAGAGAGAGAGAGAGAGAGAGAGAGAGAGAGAGAGAGAGAGAGAGAGAGAGAGAGAGAGAGAGAGAGAGAGAGAAGGAGAGAATTTAAAGAGCACTTGTCTGAGCTGGAAGGGAAGGGAAGGGATGTATCAGGAGAAAGCGTCAAGTCATTAAGACTGTCTGGGGCTGAAACTGGTGGCCAGTTGATGGACAGTTGGTCAGTTTGCACTCGGCCAATGGCGGCCAATAAGAAGCCTCCCTCTCTCTCATCTGGAAAGGACACAAAGCGTCCTCTTTCTCCCTCATTCTCTCTCCTCCCATGCTTCATACAACCTCCCCCCCCACCCCCCATCTCCCCCATTCACCCCCCACCACACCGTACATCACCAGGTGGGAAGGAAAGTGGGATGGAAAGAGGGATGGAAAGAGGGAGGGAAGAAGTGTATGAGGAAGAAGGATGGGAACTAATAAAGAGACAACCAGTCCTCTTCCTCCTCTCCTCCATCTTCCCCCTCCCCCCTTCTCCTCCAACTTCCCCCTCCCCCCTTCTCTTCCATCTTCCCCTCTCCCTTTCTCCTCCAACTTCTCCCCCTCCCCTCACCCCCCCCCCTCTCTCACATTATTCCCGGGATAGTTAATTATACTAGAGGGGTTAAAAATTCCTCACATGCGGTGCCAACCTTTGATGTTGGTGAGATCAAAGGTCCAGAGATGAGGCAGATGATGATAGTGATGCTGCTGATGATGCCACGGCTGGTAATGAAGGAGGGAGGATGAGGTGATAATAATGGGAGCAGGAGGTAGTGGGTGATGATGATGGGGGGGGAGAGAATGGGGGGGGGAGGAGGAGGAGTGGAGGATATGGAGTATAATAGTTAGGAAGAGGATAGGGTGATTAGTTTTCCCCTTTTCTTCTGTGATAGTCACCCTCCTTTCCCATCTCCAGCAGTTTACACCCTTTCCCATCTCCAGCAGTTTACCCCTTTCCCATCTCCAACAGTTTAGCCCTTTCCCATCCCCAGCAGTTTTCCCCTTTCCCATCCCCAGCAGTTTACCCCCTTCCCATCTCCAGCAGTTTACCCCTTTCCCATCCCCAGCAGTTTACCCCTTTCCCATCTCCAGCAGTTTACCCCTTTCCCATCTCCAACAGTTTACCCCTTTCCCATTCCCAGCAGTTTACCCCTTTCCCATCCCCAGCAGTTTACCCCTTTCCCATCCCCAGCAGTTTTCCCCTTTCCCATCCCCAGCAGTTTACCCCCTTCCCATCTCCAGCAGTTTACACCCTTCCCCTCGTCAGCATTGGCCCATTTCCCCTCTTACGGTATAACAGCCGCCCACTTCTAATTAGACTTAATTACTTACCACGTTAATTAAGGGACGCCCCCCCCTTAGAGCGAAATTATTTATATGTTAGCCTCTGGGAGCATCTCGGTCCCCTTCTCTTGTCCTTTTTCCGTCTGTAAGTCTGTCCCTTCTGTCTAGTACTCTTTCTGTCACTCCTGTCTAGCATCCTCTCACTGAGTACAAGAAATATTGTCGGAACAACCGTGGACATCTTCAAGAGAAAACTAGATCATTCGAGGAGTGCCGGATCAACCGTGGACATCTTCAAGAGAAAACTAGATCATTCGAGGAGTGCCGGATCAACCGGACTGTGGTGGATATGTGGGCCTGCGGGCCGGCCCAAGCAACGGCCTGTTGGACCAAGCTCTCACAAGTCAAGTCTGGGCTGTGTCAGCGATGTCACGGGATCAGTGCCAGCCTGGAGTGACAGTGCCAGTGCCAGAGGAGTGCCAATCTGCTGTCTAACGACCGCTGTCTACTCTCCAGGGAATCTTTCTAAAACAGAATATTCCAGGAAGTCATAAAAAAATTTTGAGCCGATTTTGTGTATAATTTCTAAACATTTTTAATATATATGTTAATATACGATATATTAAAAATTTAACCCGTGTATCGCTCCTAAACTTGCGTGAAACAGAATGTTTTGGATATCCTTAAGTTTAGCATGAAAAATAATATTAAAAAAAACATCACACGTTGCTCCATTTGTGACTGAATGTAAAAAAGTAATAATGTTGTATTTATTATTTATTATGCGTGTATAATTGTGTTATGTATGTGTTGGTTTATACATGTTGATCCTGTGGTCGATATTCATACATTCATTCTTTAATACATAACCGCAACAATAACCACCATGGTTCGAAACCTTTGCCCCCTAACCCCCCATCACTACAAAACTATTACGAAATAGAAAACGCGTTGCTGAGTGTTGCTTTGTGATAAATTAATGAGTTTCTGGCATTCCTTTGATGAATATTTTTTTTTTGAATGAGCTCCAACAAAAGACTAAATGAAAAGTCTTAATTGTGAAAATAATGAAAAATCTACTTTCCTGGGAGACGAATAGGGGGAGAAAGAGAAAGGGAGGAAAGAGGAGATGGGGAAAAATGAGAAGAGAGAGAGGGATTAATAGCAGAGAGGAAGAAGAGGGAGTACTTAAGGGGTAAGAAAGTGAGGGAATGGTGGTCGGGGTGGTGATAAACATGTTAAAATGGCTAAGATTAACAAAGAAAGGTAGAAAGAATAAATGGTTAGAATGGAAGGGAATGAAGTAAGGAAATAGCAGAGACAAGGGAATGAAGTAAGGAAATAGCAGAGACAAGGGAATGAAGTAAGGAAATAGCAGAGACAAGAAAGGGATGAAGGGAGAGACAATTAGAGAAAGAGAAGCGACAGTGGAGACCGATAAATCACACACAAGACATACACAATAACATTATGTATCTATGAGAAAATACTGAGGCTATACAATGGGATCGAACCCGTGTTCCACGACTCTCCATTTCAACATTGTGCAGTCTCCGTGGTGTAGTGGTAGGACACTCGCCTGGCGTTCCGCGAGCGCTATGTCATGGGTTCGTATCCTGGCCGGGGAGGATTTACTGGGCGCAATTCCTTAACTGTAGCCTCTGTTTAACGCAACAGTAAAATGTGTACTTGAATGAAAAAACGATTCTTCGCGGCGGGGATCGTATTCCAGGGACCATAGGATTAAGGACTTGCCCGAAACGCTACGCGTACTAGTGACTCTACAAGAATGTAACAACTCTTGTATATATCTCAAAAAAAAAAAACCATAAGTTACTCCAGACTTCCTTGGAGTTCGGAAGACACTCTCTGCGGGGATCTTACAAGATAACCGGCCTCACGCAGGTGTCTGAAACGACAGAAAACTGAGCCTAATTACGCGACATAAGTGAACTGAGTTTCAGGGCCAATACGATAAAATTTTCTGACGATATCAAACGGAATCTTTCAAGTCAATACGGTGAGGCGTCCTCGAGGAGCTACACGAAACCCGTCAGGAAATTACACACATAAAAAAGTAGATTAAAACGAACGATAATGCCAATAATATGTGGCTCTCGTGGATAGGTGGTTAGGGGGATGAATGAGGGGGATAGGAGGCGGGAAGAAAGTGGACGCAGGGAAGAAAGTGGCCGCAGGGAAGAAAGTGGCCGCAGGGAAGAAATTGTGAGAGTTATAACTGAGGAGAAGAGGCAAGAGGAAGGAACAGGGTAGGATAGAGGGGTAGGAGAGTAATACAAAAAAGCGATAAAATAGAGAGGCATTAAAGTGGGAGAAAAGAGGAGGAACTAAGTGAGAGGAAACAGAGAAGAGAAGAGAATCAAAGGAGAAGGAGAAAAAAGAGAGAAGAAAATAGGTATCAAAACATGACAAATTACAAAGTAGTGAAATAGGAAAATAAAAAAAAACGCTATCGCAGAGATAGGGAAGCAAAGAGGAAAAACGAAAAGGGGGGGGGGAAGATAAGATGGAAGATAAATTATTGTTATTGTTGAGTTAATTTGGTAGAGATAAAGGTGCGGGAGAGATATTAGTAATTAACTAGACGACAATAGCGCCCTTAGAGTCCTTGTGAAGATAGTTGACGGCTGATAACGAGGGCGCCCTCTTGCTATAATGAAGGAGGAGGAGGAGGAGGAGGAGAGGAAGGAAGAGGTAGAGGGAGATAATGAGGAGGAGAGAGGAGAGGGACAGGTAGAAGGAAGAAAGTGGGAAGGAGTTGTGGGCAGAGATAAGCAAAATGCGAGGGGGATTAGAAGAGCGATAACAAGATGAAAGAAGATTAGGAAACCGGATTGGTCGGGCACATGGCCACTGGAATTCAACTCTAGTGAATGCAAGGTAACGAACAGGATAAAGGATGCTAATAGCACCCACACAATGGAGATGGAAACAGCTTCCAGCTTCACCAAAACAAGAGTACCTGAAGATAACTGCTACCCCCCCCCCCCACCCCCCCCCCACCACCAGGACATCACCTGAGGCTCAACATAACACAATCACATCAGCGGCATGTGCAAGTATCTTCATGTTTCAGGTCAATTATCTCTCAATTATGTCAATTTGTCAATTACGTCAAGCTGAGAGCGAGAACTTAACCTATACTACCATTTCCACACACAAGGGGAACCCCCTTAGCCTTACCCCTCTCCGTAGACCCTTTCCCCCCACCCCCCTTCCCTTACCCCTCTTACCTTAACTACTCACCAACCCTTAACTACCCTCAACCTTCACGATTCACTACCTCCTCAAGCAATTCCGTCTCTTAACTCCAGTCTCAAGGTTTCGGCAGTATAGTTGGGTTTTGCTCTCGACTGACAATCCTGATGTCGGGGTTTCAAGTTCCTGGCGAGACAGAAATGGTTGGGCGCGTTTCCTGTCACCTAATGCCGCTGTCCACCTAGCAGTAAGTAGGTACCCAGGAGGAGGTTGCATCCTGGGTCAGTAATTCGACCTTGTGGGGAGGGAGGGAGGGAGGGGGGGGGGGAGGGGGACCTCGATTTAACCCTAACCTGTATAAATACACTCTGGCTCCCTGTCCCCCGACCCAATGAAATATTATTATTATTATAACTGCACAACCAAAGTAACTCATCTCCCACACTTGAACTCATCATCTATAATTTCGTATCTTCATTTATAGGATTCTGAGCTGTCTGTTCCATGCATGTTGTTGTTGTTGTTTTAGATTTAGCGAACGAAGTATCTATGATAACGAAGAACAAAGTATCTATGTAGCACGGGCTATGGTGAGCCCGTAAAGATCCTTACTGGCTCCCTATGCTCCCTTTCTACAAACTTTATACTGTCTTAACGTTCAGAGTTCCTCTTACACCTTTCCCAAGTTCTTAGGGGAAAAGATGGCCACTTATCTATTTAGCCTCACTTATAATCACTCACTTATAATCAGAGATTGTTCTCAGGGTCTAGGGGGTCATTTAGTACCCTTTTCTTATCTCCGTACAGGCCTGGACATGAGAGAGATGAACGATAAGGGAGATGGTAAAGTGAAAAGGGGAACAGGTAACTGCATGGGTAAAATCGTGAAGAATCGTTTAATGGGCAAGAAGAAAAGGGTGAACTAGAAGGGAAAGACGAAATGAAAGAGGAAGAGAAAGGGAAGAAGTAGAGATGGAGCTCCTTTTCCAGTATTTTCCGCTGTTCTTTAAGGTAATTATTAAAGTTTATTGACCTGACTGGTGTGGTCCCAGCCATCACACAGTATTGACCTGACTGGTGTGGTCACAGCTATCACACAGTATTGACCTGACTGGTGTGGTCCCAGCCATCACACAGTATTGACCTGACTGGTGTGGTCCCAGCCATCACACAGTATTGACCTGACTGGTGTGGTCCCAGCCATCACACAGTATTGACCTGACTGGTGTGGTCCCAGCCATCACACAGTATTGACCTGACTGGTGTGGTCCCAGCCATCACACAGTATTGACCTGACTGGTGTGGTCCCAGCCATCACACAGTATTACATAAGAACATAAGAACAAAGGTAACTGCAGAAGGCCTATTGGCCCATTCGAGGCAGCTCCTATTCTATAACCACCCAATCCCACTCATATACTTGTCCAATCCGCGCTTGAAACAATCCAGGGACCCCACCTCCACCACGTTACGCGGCAATTGGTTCCACAAATCAACAACCCTGTTACTGAACCAGTATTTACCCAAGTCTTTCCTAAATCTAAACTTATCCAATTTATACCCATTGTTTCGTGTTCTGTCCTGTGTTGATACTTTTAATACCCTATTAATATCCCCCTTGTTATGTCCATTCACCCACTTGTAAACCTCTATCATGTCGCCCCTAACTCTTCGCCTTTCCAGTGAATGCAACTTAAGCTTTGTTAATCTTTCTTCATATGAAAGATTTCTAATTTGGGGAATTAACTTAGTCATCCTACGCTGGACACGTTCAAGTGAATTTATATCCATTCTATAATATGGCGACCAAAACTGAACTGCATAATCTAAATGGGGCCTAACTAGAGCAAGATATAGCTTGAGAACCACACCAGGTGTCTTGTTACTAACGCTGCGATTAATAAATCCAAGTGTCCGATTTGCCTTATTACGAACATTTATGCATTGATCCTTTTGTTTTAAATTCTTACTAATCATAACTCCCAGATCCCTTTCGCAATCCGACTTCGCAATCACAACACCATCTAGCTCGTATCTTGTAACTCTATCATCATTACCTAACCTCAGAACTTTACATTTATCAGCATTAAACTGCATCTGCCAATCCTTTGACCATTTCAAAACCCTATCTAGATCAACTTGAAGTGATAGTGAGTCCTCCTCCGAATTAATTTCCCTACCGATTTTCGTATCATCGGCAAATTTGCAAATGTTGCTACTCAAACCTGAATCTAAATCATTTATATATATTATAAACAACAGAGGTCCCAGGACAGAGCCTTGAGGCACTCCACTTACAACATTTTCCCACTCTGACTTGATTCCATTTATACTAACTCTCTGTTTCCTTTGGTATAGCCATGCCCTAATCCAGCTTAATATAGCACCCCCAATACCATGAGACTCTATCTTTTTAATCAGTCTTTCATGTGGCACTGTATCAAAAGCTTTGCTAAAGTCAAGGTACACAACATCGCAATCCTTACCACTATCAACTGCCTCAACAATGCTAGAATAAAAAGATAACAAATTTGTTAAACATGAACGGCCATTTATAAAACCATGTTGAGACTCAATTATTAATTTATGTTTTTCAAGATGAAGACGAATTTTATTTGCTATTATAGATTCGAGTAACTTTCCCACAATAGACGTTAGGCTAATTGGTCGATAGTTAGACGCAAGTGATCTATCTCCTTTCTTAAAAACTGGTATCACATTAGCAACTTTCCAAAACTCTGGCACTCTGCCTGACTCTATTGATTTATTAAATATGGTTGACAGTGGGTCACAAAGCTCCTCTTTGCATTCTTTAAGCACCCTAGCAAACACTTCATCCGGCCCTGGGGATTTGTTTGGTTTGAGTTTTACTATTTGTTTAAGAACATCCTCCCTGGTAACTGCTAAACTCGTCAACCTGTCCTCGTCCCCACCCACATAGACTTGTTCGGCTGAAGGCATACTGTTAAGTTCCTCTTTAGTAAATACAGATACAAAATATTTATTAAAAATACTACTCATCTCTTCATCACTATCTGTTATTTGACCTGTATCAGTTTTTAATGGACCTATCCTTTCCCTAGTCTTAGTACGATATAACTGAAAAAACCCTTTAGGATGAAAAAACCCTTTAGGAACCCTTTATTGACTTGACTGGTGTGGTCCCAGCCATCACACAGTATTGACTTGACTGGTGTGGTCCCAGCCATCACACAGTATTGACCTGACTGGTGTGGTCCCAGCCATCACACAGTATTGACCTGACTGGTGTGGTCCCAGCCATCACACAGTATTGACCTGACTGGTGTGGTCCCAGCCATCACACAGTATTGACCTGACTGGTGTGGTCCCAGCCATCACACAGTATTGACCTGACTGGTGTGGTCCCAGCCATCACACAGTATTGACCTGACTGGTGTGGTCCCAGCCATCACACAGTATTGACCTGACTGGTGTGGTCCCAGCCATCACACAGTATTGACCTGACTGGTGTGGTCCCAGCCATCACACAGTATTGACCTGACTGGTGTGGTCCCAGCCATCACACAGTATTGACCTGACTGGTGTGGTCACAGCCATCACACAGTATTGACCTGACTGGTGTGGTCCCAGCCATCACACAGTATTGACCTGACTGGTGTGGTCCCAGCCATCACACAGTATTGACCTGACTGGTGTGGTCCCAGCCATCACACAGTATTGACCTGACTGGTGTGGTCACAGCCATCACACAGTATTGACCTGACTGGTGTGGTCCCAGCCATCACACAGTATTGACCTGACTGGTGTGGTCCCAGCCATCACACAGTATTGACCTGACTGGTGTGGTCACAGCCATCACACAGTATTGACCTGACTGGTGTGGTCCCAGCCATCACACAGTATTGACCTGACTGGTGTGGTCCCAGCCATCACACAGTATTGACCTGACTGGTGTGGTCCCAGCCATCACACAGTATTGACCTGACTGGTGTGGTCACAGCCATCACACAGTATTGACCTGACTGGTGTGGTCCCAGCCATCACACAGTATTGACCTGACTGGTGTGGTCACAGCCATCACACAGTATTGACCTGACTGGTGTGGTCCCAGCCATCACACAGTATTGACCTGACTGGTGTGGTCACAGCCATCACACAGTATTGACCTGACTGGTGTGGTCCCAGCCATCACACAGTATTGACCTGACTGGTGTGGTCCCAGCCATCACACAGTATTGACCTGACTGGTGTGGTCCCAGCCATCACACAGTATTGACCTGACTGGTGTGGTCACAGCCATCACACAGTATTGACCTGACTGGTGTGGTCACAGCCACCTCACTATAGGCCACGTCCAGAGACAATAGCCATCTCGTGCATTTAGAGGTAACACAAAAGGCATTACTTTTATATATTACAATAGATTTATCCCGACCACTTGGACTGGTCGGTGCAGGGAATAACTCCCTTCGTACATGTCGGCGTTCGATCCCCGATGGTGTAAGTGGCAGAGTACCGGTCATTCCCTTTGACCTCGTATCGCTTCCAGAATGCTATATGGGTCAAAGTTGTCATAGAGTTTTCTATGGTAACTGTTCATCAATGGTTCCACATTGCCTTGAAAGGTCAAAGATCAAACCGCTATAGTTATTATCGGTCTGTGTCTCAAGGTCAATGCCATATTTATATTATTTCCAGATAAATATTAACAGCAGAGGTGAAAGGTCAAATGATTTAGGAATGTTGGGTCAAGCATCATCAGTAACTGGGTCAAATGCCAAGGCTGTTGGGCAATAAACCCCATTGTTACTTACATCAAATAAAGACAGAGTTTGCATTCACTGGAAAGGCGAAGAGTTAGGGGGTGACATGATAGAGGTTTACAAGTGGATGAATGGACATAACAAAGGGGATATTAATGAAGTATTAAAAGTATCAACACAAGACAGAAATCGAAACAATGGGTATAAATTGGATAAGTTTAGATTTAGAAAAGACTTGGGTAAATACTGGTTCGGTAACAGGGTTGTTGATCTGTGGAACCAATTACCACGAAACATAGTGGAGGTGGGTCCCCTCGATTGTTTCAAGCGTGGGTTGGACATGTATATGAGTGGGATTGGGTGGTTATAAATAGGGGCTGCCTCGTATGGTCAATAGGCCTTCTGCAGTTATCTTTGTTCTTATGTAAAAACAGCTTTTCCGGGACTCGTTGTGACAGCTTTAGTGAAGGGGTCGACAGCCTTGAAGTAACCTTCAAGACATCGACTTTAACCTGTCTGAAGCAAGGGTCAAGACAAAGTTTGAGGGGCATAATATACTTTTCCTGTGCTCTGGAGACGTAAGAAATTAAAAACAAGAACAAGAAATTGTATAATTATTTTAAAATCAAAGTGGGCGGTGTGTGTGTGTACTCACCTAGTTGTACTCACCTAGTTGTGCTTGCGTGGGTTGAGCTCTGACTCTTTGGTCCCGCCTCTCAACCGTCAATCAACTGATGTAAAGATTCCTGAGCCTACTGGACCTTATCATATCTACATTTGAAACTGTGTATGGAGTCAGCCTCCATACAAAGTTCAGAGGTATGCCACTAGTCTAGTCCCAGAACTAAGAGGCATGAGTTACGAGGAAAGGCTGCGTGAGATGCACCTCACGACACTGGAAACAGAAGAGTAAGGAGAGACATGATCACAACCTACAAAATTCTCAGAGGAATTAACAGGGTAGATAAGGATAAACTGTTTACCACGGGTGGAACGCGAACAAGGGGACACAGGTGGAGACTGAACACCCAAATGAGCCACAGGGACGTTAGAAAGAACTTTTTCAGTGGCAGAGTAGTTAACGGATGGAATGCATTAGGCAGTGATGTGGTGGAGGCTGACTCCATACACAGTTTCAAGTGTAGATACGATAGAGCCCAGTAGGCTCAGGAATCTGTACACCAGTTGATTGACAGTTGAGAGGCGGGACCAAAGAGCCAAAGCTCAACCCCCGCAAGCACAAATAGGTGAGTACACACACACACACACACACACACACACACACACACACACACACACACACACACACACACACACACACACACACACACACACACACACACACACACACTCAAAACGAGAATCTGCAGTGAGGCAGACACCAAAATGAATTTCAGAAGCTAACAGGACAGTTATGGGAACATCCACCCAATAAAGACCAATACAATCACACTCCACAAGATCCTGGAGAGGCGAGACTCCTAGTTCCTCCCATTTGGACCCTCGACCATTCTGACCCGCTCCCCGCGATCCCCTTCTCCCTCCCAACACTTGATGGCTTGTTAGCGCTCGTTTAATGTGTTTTTCACGCCGACGAATGAATATTCAAGAAGTTTTTCATCCGATCTAAATGAAATCTTGCCGGGGATACTCTCCTAAATTGAACTCCTACTGCAAGGGGGGAAAAGGGAACGTCAAATCCACTCACTCACTCTACTCTCTAAATTAGAAGTCAGGTGGACGGACTATTGCTCAAGCGACGTTTGAAAGGTTATTATTCAACTTTGTGCAATTTTTCATTCAATGGGGCTACAAATATTCACAAAAAATATATATATTTGAGCAGAATTATTCACATCGTTAAGTAATTCATAGCCCAACTGAGTATATATGTGTTATTGAATGAAATATATTATATGTGAAATGCGTAGCGCTGTGTATATATATCTTTGCCATATACGTATATATATGGCACAGATATGTAACAATACAATATATGTTTGCAAATATGTTTGAATGGTATGTATACGAAATAGGTAATTTTGCCTAATATGTAAATCTGCCACATATTCGTGTCAGTGCAAAATTTCGTATTTGTGCAATATGTAAATCTCACCGGAGCTGCGCAACAAATGCGCACTTAATCTTAGATAAAAAGTTCTTGAAGAATTATTCCACAATCCACTCATTTAAAGTCGCCAAAATTCTGTTCGCGATGACAAAAGTTTCGCGAATTTTTCCGTGGCAAATTTTTCAAATATAACTGAAGCCATTAAAAGTTCAGAGAGCTGGTATAAAATGTGAGGAGAAGGAGGAGGAAGAGAATTATAATAATGATGATGATAAGGAGAAGAAGGAGGAGAAGGAGGAGATAACTCCTTGATAAATAAAACACTTAAGGCTGGAAACCTCCCAGAATCTTGGAAAACAGGTAAACTGTGTCCCAATATTAGAATAAAAGGGAACAGACACGAGGCAGTAAATTTCAGACTCGTGGCAATCTTCTTGAGATCTTGAGATCTTGAGGTTATCTTGAGATGATTTCTGGGCTTTAGTGTCCCCGCGGCCCGGTCCTCGACCAGGCCTCCACCCCCAGGAAGCAGCCCGTGACAGCTGACTAACACCCAGGTACCTATTTACTGCTAGGTAACAGGGGCATAGGGTGAAAGAAACTCTGCCCATTGTTTCTCGCCGACGCCCGGGATCGAACCCGGGAGGTCAAGAATAATTCAAACACATTACTTGATAACACTCAGGAATCACACTAACGTGAGGCATCACGTGATATGACTAAGGCAGTGCCTGGGATGCTCCCGGACGCAGGTTCGAATCCTCGTCACGGCCCTTGTGGATTTGTACACCACTTGATAATGGTCCAGGACGGACCGAAATGTCGTCTAATGGTCCAGGACGGACCGAGACGTCGTCTAATGGTCCAGGACGGACCGAGACGTCGTCTAATGGTCCAGGACGGACCGAGACGTCGTCTAATGGTCCAGGACGGACCGAGACGTCGTCTAATGGTCCAGGACGGACCGAAACGTCGTCTAATGGTCCAGGACGGACCGAAACGTCGTCTAATGGTCCAGGACGGACCGAAACGTCGTCTAATGGTCCAGGACGGACCGAAACGTCGTCTAATGGTCCAGGACGGACCGAAACGTCGTCTAATGGTCCAGGACGGACCGAAACGTCGTCTAATGGTCCAGGACGGACCGAAACGTCGTCTAATGGTCCAGGACGGACCGAAACGTCGTCTAATGGTCCAGGACGGACCGAAACGTCGTCTAATGGTCCAGGACGGACCGAAACGTCGTCTAATGGTCCAGGACGGACCGAAACGTCGTCTAATGGTCCAGGACGGACCGAAACGTCGTCTAATGGTCCAGGACGGACCGAAACGTCGTCTAATGGTCCAGGACAGACCGAAACGTCGTCTAATGGTCCAGGACGGACCGAAACGTCGTCTAATGGTCCAGGACAGACCGAAACGTCGTCTAATGGTCCAGGACAGACCGAAACGTCGTCTAATGGTCCAGGGCAGACCGAAACGTCGTCTAATGGTCCAGGACAGACCGAAACGTCGTCTAATGTTCCAGGACAGACCGAAACGTCGTCTAATGGTCCAGGACGGAACGAAACGTCGTCTAATGGTCCAGGACGGACCGAAACGTCGTCTAATGGTCCAGGAGAGACCGAAACGTCGTGGTCTCCTCATCTGGTGTGTGGTCTGGTCTTCATATCTTCAGACACGTTATTGTGACTCTTAGTCTGCAGAATAATTAAATACTGTTAAGATAAGCTTGATAACAAAAAGGCTGCATGTATTTAGAAGGGAAAAGTCGTGTCTGACAAACTTTCTTGAAGTCTATGACAAAGATTATTTAAAAAAGACACTGGGAAACATTAGAACGTCGTTTAGAAATCTAAACTTGTGCTTTCTCGGGAAAATCTACACGGCCTTTGTCAGACCAATACTGGAATACGCAGCACCAGCCTGGAAGCCGCATCTTGTGAAGCATAAACAAAAAAACTGAAAAAGTACAAAGGTTTGCAACAAGACTGGTGCTAGATATAAGAGGACTAACCTATAAGGATAGATTGAGGGAGCTAGATCTCATAGAAATGGAAGAGAGAAGAAACAGCGGAGACGTGATTCTCACATACAAGATACTGAGAGGGGAATTGAAAGGTAGACATGAGCTGCATCTTTAAACGGAGAGAAAGTCGCACGAGAGAACACAGGTGGAAGCTGGAAACACTGATGAGCCGAGAGAATATAAGGAAATACTGGTACCCAGTACGAGTGATCAACAGGTGGAAGGTAGTGAAATACGAAGCCGCCTCCGTCCACAACTTTAAGGCCAGATTCGACAAGGAATTTGAATGTCAGAATAGTTAGGCTATAACGCAACAGGTACAAGACAGGTGGGCGGGGGGCATGAAGAGTTAGACCTCTCTCCCTTTTGACACTGTTAGGTAAGCAGTCATAGGTGAGAAGGAGGACGAGGATGAAGAGCAGAGGAAGAAGAAGAAAAGAGGAGAAGGAGGAGGAAGAGGAGAAAACAAAAGGTAGGAAACCAAATTAAAACGAAGATGAGTCTGTCTCCTAAAAATTACACGCTCCTGGCCTCCACACACGGCGGCAGTCTCTGTACACCAGTTTACCCACATATCTCACAAGGGAGGTAAACTCTGCCTATACACACTGAGATGCCTATACTGTCGCTGGAAGGAATCATATTGATTTAAGTCTCTCTATTGACGTATTTATTTATTATTTTCCAGCGATGGCTAAGCATCTTCCAGATCGAAGGTCTTGTCTGATATCTGTATGTAA